>NC_135617.1:45574696-45877727 GCF_053574225.1 Canis aureus | reverse complement strand
ATCAGATGGCCAATTCTTGTGGATACCAGTCAGCCTACTTTCTCAGCCACCCTTGTCATCACTCAATAGGCTCTAAACAAAGTGACAGTGGTGGCAGAGACAGATGTTATACATGGCAACATGGACTTTCACTCACAAAGTCTGACCTGGCTATGATGAATGTTGACTGCCCAGTCTGCCAGAAGTACAGATAAACAGTAAATTCCTGATATGGCATCATTCCCAGGGTGTTCAGCTAGCTACATCGCAGCAGGTTCAGGTACACTGAACCACTGCTGTCATAGAATGGACAGTGTTTTGTCCTTATGAAATAAATATTTATACTGAGATAAATATTGGAATAAAACTAGATACAGATTTTCCTTCCCTTTGCACAATACTTCTACCAAAACTATCATTTATGGACTTACAGAACCCTTTATCCACCATTATAGTTTTCCACACAGCACTGCTTTTGACCAAGGAACTCACTTCACAGCAAAAGAAGTGCAGCACTGGACACTTGTTCATGGAATTCTCTGGTTCCCCATCCTCCTGAAGCAGTGGCACTATAGAATGGTGGAATGGCCTTTTGTAGACTTATCTGTGAGAGTAAAAGAATACCCTTCCCATAGACAGGCTTTCACCCTTCTTGTTTCTACTCCTTACACACAAACATATACACCCACACACCTTTGTGCCTTAAAACCCAGGAAATAATTGGAGAGTGCTTAAAAGAAGTTAGGAAGTAGAGAGAAAAGAGAGAATGTTGCAATCTTTGTTATCTAGGAGCACTTTTTCACTGCTCCCCAAACTTTTACCCTATGTACCCCCTGCACAGCAAAGCTCTTTTTAATGCTTTATTTAATTCAATTAAATTGAAATAAAAAAAGAGATGTTAAAAAAAGAAAAAAAATTTTCTCTCGTCCTCTCTTATAACCATACTCCTTTGGGGAACCATTTTGAAGAATTTGGTACATGTTTGCCTCCAAAGATACACACTTTCCTCTCTACTTGATACTGTTCTCTGTTCACAAGAGGCTGAACTGTCTGATCTGCATCAATGAGCATCTTTACCCTCCATCTTCTGGTTGTTTTGACCAAAAACAGATAAAGAAGAGGTTAGAGAACAATAAAAAGAAATATTCATCACTGACATCCTGTGGTTTAGCAATACTTGCAATCAAAGTCACTGATACTATCCAGCAGCCTTCCTCTGTAGTTGTATGTATTGATAAGGGGCCTGGTAGAAAACATAGCCACTGGGGACACCTGGGTGGCTTAGCAGTTGGGCATCTGCCTTTGGCCCAGGGTGTGATCCTGGGGTGCGGGATCGAGTCCCACATCAGGCTCCTTGTGGGGAGCCTGCTTCTCCGTCTGCCTGTGTCTCTGTCTCTGTCTCTGTCTCTCTCTCTCTCTCTGTCTCTCATGAGACAATATTGGGTGGGCCTTTGAGGGATATTCTTTAAATTTTAAAAAAGAATTTTCCTCCTTCCTCTTCTTTGTTCTGTCAAAGTCCACAAAGTCTTATAAGAGAAATTAAAGACTGATCAAAAAGTAATTTTTAAATTCTCCTAAGAAAATATAAGAGAACATCATTATGACCTTAAAATGAAGAAGAAAATGTACAAATTGCATGTAAAAGTATTGATAAATTCGACTCTGTTCAAATTTTAAACATTAGTACAAAAAATACTAAGAAAGTTAAAAGACTAGTCACAATCTGGGAGAAAATATTTACTAATGTAAGTTACTGACAAAGTATCAAATAAAATATTGTACACAGTAATAAGTAAAACAATAAATGTCTAAGAATTGACAAAAATGAAAAAAATAACCTTTTAAGTTAGCACAAAAGGGGATCCCTGGGTGGCGCAGCGGTTTGGCGCCTGCCTTTGGCCCGGGGCGCGATCCTGGAGATCCGGGATCGAATCCCACATCGGGCTCCCGGTGCATGGAGCCTGCCTCTCCCTCTGCCTGTGTCTCTGCCTCTCTCTCTCTCTCTGTGACTATCATAAATAAATAAAAAATTAAAAAAAAATAAGTTAGCACAAAAGTTAAAATTATAGATAATTCTGGATACAAAGGATCTGAATTTGAATCACAGATACATCAATTACTAATTGAGCAAGCTGGTCAAATTACTTAATTTTTCTATGCTTTCTTCTGTTCATCTGTATAATGGGATAATAAAAGTATTTACCTTGTAAAGTTTTTGTGAGGATTAAAAAAATTAATACATATAAAAGTGCTTATAACAATCTCTGGCTCATAGTAGAGTAATATGAATGCTAGATTTCAATTTTTTTAACCTTTCTTTAAGTGGTCCTTCTTCTAAAGAACTTAAAAAATTTGGAAGGAAAAAACAATAACAGCAAAGAGGGAGACTTGTCCTCCCAAGTGTTAAAACATACCACAATGTAATCATAATCAAAATATTATGGTGCAGGAAAAAAAAAGGAGCAATGAAAAACTTATATTATTTTTCAAAGACACAGGGAAATGAGCTACTTGGTAGCATAAGGAACTGTACAGGTATCAGTGCTCACATGACCAATTTATACCCCAAATCTCCAAAAACCTTTGATCAGCAATCCCTGTAAGAGTTTTGCCATCATCCCTAGCCTGCAGAGATGGTGTAGAGCTCCTCATCCACATGTAACTGTCAAGAAATTAACCTCTAATCATTCTCTCCAGTCTGTGCCTGAAATATACAATCCCAGAGGGATATGAGCTCATTTTTTCAAACATATTGGGGCATTTAACCATGTATCTCCCTTCATATAATTCATACTGTCCACTATTTCCAAAATGAAGGCAATTCTCTCTTCCCAGGTTTCTCTTCCATATAAGAGGGTTTAGTAGCCCAAAACAAAAAGACATATCCTATAACCAAGTGTGAATCTAGTAGCCACTGTGGAAAGGATCGGTGCTGAGCCACTTTTCTAGAGGGTGAACTACTACATCAGCTTTTCCTAAAAGTTCCTTCCCTCACAGAAAATAAAGTGAAAATTCTCTTTTGCGGTGCCCCAGCTTCTAGCTATATTTTAATGGGAAAGTAGTTGGTCAAAATTTATGAGGTCTCTGACTTAGGTTGTAAACACACAATCCAAAGGGATCTGCTGCTAAGTTTACTTTATATTTGTCCCAAGCTATGGCATTATTCACAAAGACTACTGATGGGATCATGGCTATTTCTCACTTGTCCATAAGCGAAGGGCTCACATTTATCAAGGTCATAGATAATGTCACCAGTTGAGAGTAGATGGCCACAGCACAGTGTCAAAGCTGAGTGCACACACACAGGGGTTGTGGTAAACATTATTCACAATTAGTTTTTTTTTTCCCTCATATGGCAAAAAAAGGATTCAAGATGGGTAGGAAAGTTGATGTATAGAAAAAATTTCTTCACATCTCTGTTAGCTGGACAGATCTGCCTTACCTTTATGGTGGGAAATAATGAACAGTAGTAAACAAAAGAGTTTCTCCAGAACAGGGAATGTCCCTATTCATTAGCACTAAATGGGCAGGTGTCTACATAACTCATCCAATCCCAAAACAGTGAAGTGTTGAGGAGCAATGATTTTTTTTTTTTAATTTAAGGCAAGTGGTGACAGGAAAGACCATCTCCAAGAGTGTGTCTGAATTAAATCAAATATTCACTGGCTCTGCTCAACCAATACATATCCCTGCCTAATATCATGCACTGTAGTAAACCATTCGTGGGTTAAAGAATTAAAGGAAAATTTTAAAAACAGGCTATGTTAAAGGCCATGTCTATCAGTGCACATTAAACATCAATTGAATCCTCTATGTTGTAGAATCCCCCACCCAGTTAGATTCGGGTTATATGACCGTGGTTGGCTATCCAAATGTGAACAGAAGTGGCTGTGTCACTTCCAGGTCAAGGCAGTTAAAAGTCAATGTGTGTCAAGAAGAATACTGTGCACTGGTTATCGGTCTCAAGAGAGCAGAACACTGTGCAGCAGTATGAATCCCAGAGGACTTTCAACTGCATGGAGTATACCAAAGATCATTACTTTGCCAACCACCAAAAATGGAAGTTAAAACATTTCTTCTCATTACATATTGGTATCAAAGTCACCAAGGAAAATACAGTACAATAAAACACTAGATTGTGACTTTACTAACATAGAGAAGAGGCAGAGAAAGATCAACTTTGATAGTGGGTATTGATACCCATGGCCAGCAAGTCTCTCTTAGCAACTGATGCAGAACACACACCTCTCTTGTGCCTCAAGATGACCCCTCCCCACAGATGACAGATAGAGCAGTGGGGCTGCCTAAGGGCCATATGATGCATGTGCTTAAGCAGAACAAAAGAGCACTCATTAAGCGTAAAACAGGGAATGATATTCCCATGCAAGATGCACCAGCACAGGCTATGTGCATTCTTTATCTCTTGGTCAAAAAGTGTTCAAGGCTCAAGACCCATTCTTACGTGGACAAGAGGGGTGTCAAAAGACAGTGTGCATGAGATTGCCTTTCCCAAAAATGTGCTTCCTCTATTTCTCTCAATGATTTGGAAGCTCCGTGTTCCAAGTGGCATAATTAAAAAATTGAGTATTGTCTGACCCACATCAGACTTATGCGAAGAAAAAATAAATTTTTATTGTGTTAATTTACTGAGATGAGAAGGTCAATTCGTTACTGCAGCACAGCTTACTCTATTCTTAGTAATTCAATGGCTAAATAGTTTTATAAACCTGTCCATGGGAAAAGACTTCGCAGCCATGAACTGAAAGACAGAAGCAATTAAAAAAAAAAAAGTTTTGATCGAATAAAACCTGTCATTGTTAAAAACAAAACAAAAAACAAAAAACCTGTCACTGTTGTATGTCAAAGTACTAAAACAAATTAAAAGATTAAAAAACTGAGAATATTTTTAATATATACAACAAGAAAGTATTACTATCTTTAATATATGAAAGATTCTCAAAGGCCAATAGAGTCACCAGTAGGAAAATAGGAATGAAAATTAATAGATGTATCATTTAGAAATTGCATCTCACTGCTAATAACAGAGGCCAAAATTAAGAAAGTAAGAAATTACCTTTTATGGAAAAGAAATTAGGAGACAGGAGGTCAAGGGCTATTAAGCCACATCTAGGATATTATCATGGATCCAGGCTCTTCCTTTCTGTTCTGCAATCCTTGGCAAGTGGCTTCTATTCTCAAGTTTGGTATCTGAAGTTCAAATCATCTTGTCTATTTTCCAAGCAACTGCAGGAAGGATTTTCCAAGTGTCATATGACAAAATATACATTTACATCTCATTGGCCACCTCTATCTTCATGATATTCTGAGAAATGTTAGTGCTATATTAATGATGAAAGGAAGAATGAACATGTATACATGCCATTACCCCTTTATCCAACCAACAATCATACTCTCTCTTCTCTACAGGAACATACACTTCCTCCTTCTCTACAGAAACAACCCAAAAATCACATCAGATTATAGCATCCATCTCAGTGTCCAGGACCTCTGGTCAAGTTGCAGTCTTCTCCATTGAGTCCTGAGAAGATGCCTCATGGTCTGGTAACCTATAGACTAAAAAAGACAGGTTGTCTACACCCAGCATTCATAATCAATGGTTACAATGAAACAGAATACACTGAAGGAAAAAAACAGCCTATCACCCCTCCCCTGCCATCACCACCCCTGGCCCTGCCAATACAGAAAAAGTGAGAGTAGGGAAATATAATCCCTGGTCCTGCTGGGCAAGAGTAAGAAAGAGCCTCAGCCCTAAAATGGAGTGAATGCTTGGTGAGCTAGTTTTTAAACTCCTGGTTCACCTTTCTGAGAGGTTCTCCTTGGTCTACTGTTCTCTGCAGCCTGTGGCTCAGCCCTCTGAAGTGGGTACCTGGAGCATTTCCTTCCCAGTTGCTACGCAGCTGCAGCGTGTGCTGGTGCCCGTCCCAGGGACCACAGGTTGTTTTAGGACTGGTTGTTGCAGGCTGAATTTGTGGATGATTTTGGCAAGATAGTTCTCTCAAAAATATATTAGCCTTCTAATCTCTTTATCTCCAGTTGGTTCCATATGTGAATAGCCACGGGCAAAAGCCTCACCTGGACAGAGGTTTTAATCAGGGGCTTTTTTACTTTTCAGACTCTGTGCTTTGCTGCAGTGAGAAGACATCATCATTACTTCTTAATTTAATTTTTTAAAAAGATTTTATTTATTTATTCATGAGAGACACAGAGAGAGAGAGACACAGGCAGAGGGAGAAGCAGGCTCCATGCAGTGAGCCCAATGTGGGACTCAATCCCAGGACTCCAGGATCACACCCTGAGCTGAAGGCAGATGTTCAACCACTGAACCACCCAGGTGTCCCTACTTCTTAATTTTAAAGGAGGTTTGTGATGGGTGCTTTGTGACAATTCAGACTGCAAAAAGTAGAGAAGGAGATAGATGAACAGTTTGGTAAAATGGCAGAAATGATTGTGGCTGCGTGGTGGATTCATAAAGGTTTACTATATTATTGTTTCTACAATTGTACGTTCTTGACATTTTCCACAATAAAAGTTTTTTTTTTTTTTTAAAAAAAAAAAAGCTAAAATAAAGGGTAGAGAAGATACTCAGTCTTTCCTCTGGGAGCAGGAAGAGGATAGGGCAATGCAGATTCCCAAAGCCTACACAAGACCAACAGAATAAGAATCTTTGGGTAGGCATTTTTAATAAATGTTCTTGAGGAGTCTTAAGCACCCTAAAATTTGAGAAACACTACATAAAAATTTAAAGGAAACCATCTACTATTTATCTTCCTTATTTAACATGTTCACACATACTTATTAACATTTAGAGTCTTCATAATTATCATTTTAAATAGCTGTAAAACATTTCACTGTCTATGCACTATAAATTGCAAGATGTTTTTGGAAGGAAAACCACAGGTTAAGCATGGGTGGAATTAGTTAGATTCAGCTAAAAAGAAAATCTCAGTGGTGACTGGAAACACAGCAGAATTTGGATATATTTGGATATAGGGAACAAAGAAAGATGGAGAGCACAGTTTTAAAGTGGAAGACGACATGTACACAATCCAAGGGGCACAAATAAGTACACAAAACCCTGCAGCAGCATGTTGGAGCCCCAAGTAAAGAAAGGAAGTGAGAAGGGAAAGGTGAGGTGATGACAAGTTCTGAAAACCTAATCAAGTTCTTAATAAGAGATAGGCCCTTGGGCAAAGAAATGATTAACCACGATTTATTTACAAAGATAGATTTACAAAGATATGTGATGTGAACAGACACTAGAGGCAAAGACATCAATTAAGAAGCAGATCCAGCAATGAGAAAGGACAAAGATGCTGGGACGATTGCTGGCAATGGAAAAGGAGACAAAGACAGCTATGATTCTGGTTGCTCTCAGAGCCAGTAGCTGGCTTATTCATCCCTTGTAGTGGGTTAGTGTTTGATTGGGAGCATCTGCTTTGATCAGTCAATGCTCTATGCCTATCTGAATAAAGGGTTGAAGATGATAGGCACGGTGTCAGAAAAATGATCAGAATTCATTAAAACCAGAATAGTAAGTAAAATAATGATCCTAAAACCAAAATGGCAAATGTCAAACCGGCATGGATATTTCTCTTTTTAATCTGAAATTCAACCCTAAGTGATTTTTTTAAGTTTTTCATAATATTTTTTAATCAAATCAAGTTAGAATTGAATTTATTTCAAGACTTTTAAACAGAAAGAATAAGAAATAAATTGAAATACCAAAATAGGTCAGATTGTACAAATTGCTTTGCTCCATTTCAACTTTAAGTGTAGAAATAATGTTTTAAATATTCTATTTGTTAAAGGTTTAATTCATTCTATGAGATTAATACAAAATATTCTGATAGAGTACACCTTTACTCTTTTTATTAAAAGAATTATTTATTTATTTGTTTGTTTGTTTATTTGAGAGAGAGAGAGCATGAACAGGAAGGACAGAAGAAAAGGGAGTGAGAATGTCAAGCAAACTCCTTGCTGACTGTGGATCCCCCCTTGAGGCTCGATCTAACAACCCTGAGATCACAACCTGAGCCAAAATCAAGAATCCAATGCTGAGGAGCTGACTGTCCCACCCCACCACCCCCTGATTTAATTTAATTTTAAGAATAAAATTTCTTTGTGCTCCCAATGACCATTAAAATGATATTACTTTCATTTCTATAAAATTATGCATAGGAACAAATTATTTTAATTTTGCAGTAAGCCCCTTGTTTGTCTTACTTAAAGCCAAAGTTATGTATTTCTATAATTAGTAGTCCTTACCAAAAACATCAACACAGTTAGAGATAAAGATTTATAATTTTTTGAAATAACAACTACTAAAGCTGATGGGAGAAAGAAGTAGAAAAACACTTGTTAGAAGGTCAATTTTTCTTAAGATATCACTCTTACATTCAGAAAACAAAAGTATCAATTCTCATTATCTCTATTTCTTCTTTTTCCAATGAAATTTTAAAATAACTATTTCAAATTAGCAGTATCTAAGCAACCATCTCTTTCCTACTCTCATAACTGTGGACATTACCAAATACGACTACATTCTTAATTAACAGTGGTATTGAAATGTGATATTAACAATACGGTTAACAAACCATGCTTTGAATTTCTTCATCACCATTTATTTATGCATGCCCAGTTTTTATACTCTCAGTAAAACACACAATACAAATGCACTTCCTAAATAATAGGACATCCTTTCCAATATGTATGTCTTCAAAAAAAAAAGTAACTTAAAATTATGAAAACATTATTTGAAGCAATTTGTTTTTAAATGATCAACTTTTATTCACAGACTATATATATCAATATGACACTAAATTCATAACATTGATTCAAATAACTATTTTTTTCAGCAGAATTGGCCAAATTGAGATGTATTTGTATCACCTGGAAAGAATATATATACATAACAGTTTGTGAAGCATTGCATTCAAATACTTTTAAGAGGAAAAAATGAAAAATAATAAACCAGACAAACTTAGTTTATGTAAGATATATGAATACATGCTATATTATTTTGCTAGGGCTACCAAAACAAAGTGCCACAAACTGGGTGACTTAAGCAAAAGAGATGTATTGTCTGAGTTCCAGAGGTTAGAAGTCCAAGATCAAGATATATCAGCAGGATTGGTTCCTTCGGAGGTCTGTGAGGGAGAATCTGTCCCGTGGCTCCCCCCTAGCTTCTGGTAGTTTTCTGGAAATCTTTGGTGTTCCTTGGCTTGTAGATGCATCACTCTGATTTCTGCCTTCATGTTCACATAGCATTTTTCTTATGTCCATGTCTAATCTGCCCAAATCTCTTTTTATAAGGACACAAGATATGTTGGATTAGTACCTACCCTAATGACTTCCTTTTAACATGTTTACTTCTGTAAAGATATAATTTCTAAATAAGATTACATTCTAAAGTACTAGGGGTTAGGATTTCAACATATTCTTTTTAGAGGGACATGATTCGACTCACAATATATACAACTTTAGTAAAATATTAAATCTTTGCACACTATGGTAGCATATGCAATGAAACCCATACGAATGATTTCCTCAAGAATATATCTTCTGCATTATTACTTCTACTAAGAAGAGTACAGGAGAAAGAGTATCATCAAGGAACCTAGATTCAGTTCCACCACTTACTGAATATACGATTATGACAAAATCACAACCTCCCTAAATATCAGTTTTCATATCTTTAAAAATAAAGAGATTGAGGCACCTGAGTAGCTCATTGGGTTAAGGACCTGCTTTTACTTCAGGTCATGAACCCAAGGTCCTGGGATAGAGCCTCTCATTGGGCTCCCTGTTCAGTGGGAAGCCTGCTTCTGCCTCTCCATCTGCCACTCCCCCTGCTTGTGCTGTCTCTCTCTTAAACAAATAAATAAATAAAATTTAAAAAATAAATAAGGAGATTTGCATGGATGATTTCTAAAATGTTTTAAATTATATGTATATATATTTTAAAAATTATATATGCATATATATCTGTAGGGTTTTTTTCCATTTAAAAAAATTAATCAGTGTGGTTAGAAAAAACAAGTCAAAGATTAAGAAAGGAATTGTCATGAAATATAAGATTTCCTCTCATTCATTGGACAACCACGTGCAGAAGAATGAAACTAGACCATTGTCTTACACCATACACAAAGATAAACTAAAAATGGATGAAAGATCTAAATGTGAGACAAGAATCCATCAAAATCCTAGCGAAGAACACAGGAACACCCTTTTTGAACTTGGCCACAGTAACTTGCAAGATAAATCTGTGAAGGCAAAGGAAACAAAAGCAAAAATGAATTATTGGGATTTAATCAGGATAAAAAGCTTCTGCACAGCAGAAGTCAACAAAACTAAAAGGCAACCTACGGAATGGGAGAAGATATTTGTAAATGACATATAAGATAAAGGGCTAGTATCGAAGATCTATAAAGAACTTACTAGGGCAACCTGGGTGGCTCAGAGGTTTAGCGCTGCCTTCAGCCCAGGGCGAGATCCTGGAGTCCAGGGATTGAGTCCCAAGTCGGGCTCCCTGCATGGAGCCTGCTTTTCCCTCTGCCTGTGTCTCTGCCTCTCTCTGTGTGTCTCTCATGAATAAATAAAATCTTTTTTTTAAATAACTTATTAAACTCAACACCCAAGAAACAAACAACCCAATCATGAAATGGGTAGAAGACATGAACAGAAATTTCACCAAAGAAGACATACACATGGCCAACAAGCACATGAGAAAATGCTCCGCATCACTTGCCATCAGGGAAATACAAAGCAAGACCACAATGAGATACCACCTCACACCAGTGAGAATGGGGAAGATTAACAAGACAGGAAACAGCAAATGTTGGAGAGGATGTGGAGAAAGGGGAACCCTCTTGCACTGTTGGTGGAATGTGAACTGATGCAGCCACTCTGGAAAACTGTGTGGAGGTTCCTCAAAGAGTTAAAAATAGAGCTACCCTACAACCCCGCAATTGCACTACTGGGTATATACCCCAAAGATACAGATGCAGTGAAAAGCCAAGACACCTGCACCCCAATGTTTGTAGCAGCAATGTCCACAATAGCCAAACTGTGAAAGGAGCCTCCGTGTCCATTGAAAGATTAGCGGATAAAGAAAATGTGGTCTATGTATACAATGGAATATTACTCAGCCAATAGAAAGGATGAATACCCACCATTTGCTTCGACATGGATGGAACTGAAGGGTATTATGCTGAGTGAAGTAAGTCAGTCAGTGAAGGACAATTATCATATGGTTTCACTCATACAGAGAATATAAGAAATAGTGAAAGGGATTATAAGGGCAAGGAGGAAAAATGAGTGGGAAAAATTAGAGAGGGTGACAAAACATGAGGGATTCCTAAATCTGGGAAATGAACAAAGGGTAGTGGAAGGGGAAGTGGGTGAGGGGATAGGGTAACTGGGTGATGGGCACTGAGGAAGGCACTTGATGGGATGAGACCTGGGTGTTATACTATATGTTGGCAAATGAAACTTCAAAAAAAAAAAAAAAAAAAAAAAAAGATTTCCTCCCATTCAAAACTCTTAGCACCTCACAATCAACTATCATAAACAGTCTATGGATCATTTCAAAAACATTCTGTGCATACATAGGTACATTTAAATATACATCCCCTTTTCACAAATGATGGCATAGTGTTTTTCAGTCCTATGAACTGTTCTGAACTTTACTCTCCAGTCATTGATCTTTTTTTTTTTTTTTGGCGGCAGCATTTATCCATGATTTCTGAAATATTTTTAGACAAATACACCTTAGAATATTCTGGAATAGATGCATAAGATAAGGTAAGCTTCTAAGATTCTTTAAAAACCTAAAATACCATAACTATCTTAGATGAGCAATATTATCAATCAGAAATGATCAAAATATAATTTTTTTCCAAATGTGATAATGCAAGTATTTAATACAAGTATTTTGAAAGAACTATGACAGTATACGAGTAGTGACTCTTCAGTGATATTATATAGGCCAAAACTGATTATCTTATCATGGTAAAAGCAAAGATGTCTAAGCCAATAGACACTGAAGCAAGAAACAAAGTCAAGCCTGAAGTTTAGGTGAGACATGGAACTGAAAAGTTTGAGAATGAAGATTTAGCCACCTAAGCTAATATGATCAGTATATGATCAGTATACTATGATCGGTATAAAAGATTCAGATTGAAGTGAATCGGTAGGTGATATAACCTGGGGTTTGGTGATTAGGGGAGTTGTATCCCCATAAGCCGATTGTTCAAAAGGATGTTTCAAGTCCTCAAATTCATCATCATCAATCTATTTCCTCTAGTATATTCACCCTGTCAGCAACACAAAACCATGAGCTCTGGGACAGGGCACCTATTATGATATCTATTTATATAGTAGATAACTGATAAATATTTGTTGACCAAATGAATGAACAAAAGAAAAATGTTGGTATCTGGACACTTGACAACAACTTTAACAAAGATGAACACTCTCCTCACTGTTATTGTTTAATACAATCTCATGAACTTGATTTTATGTGCCTCCTGGGAGAAATAGACTTAATATGTTGTTAACTCAGATGAATGGCTGCTTAAAGAAGGCTATTAGGTTCATAATCACGAATTTTCTGTGCAGTTTGAAGCTAGGAAATAGAGACAGTAACTTGGAATTTTCCATCCAAAATTTCTGCTTTCAACAACTAAAATATATCTACTCATAATAGCATAGAATTTGGGAGCAATCTGATTAAAAAAAAAAAAAAAAGTAGTAGTATTTAACCCCTGCTGTTAGGGTTAGTGTTAGACTATAGGTGCAGCAAACGTTAAGTGATTAACCAATTACTTTGTAACTTGGCTTTTAAAACTAGTTTCTAAATATACTGATATCCAAAGTGTTATAATTAGTTTGATGGAAAAAAAAAATCAGACATGTTTGTTGCAGCATTGAATTTGAATGTCAGAAACAAATTTAACACTAGGTTTCTAGGTTGCCAGTACAGAAAAATTCAACAACTTAATTGCATGTTTTTGGGAGAAAAAAAAATCAGGCATTGTTTTCTTTAATCACTCGAGTAAACTAGTTAAAATTGTTTTAAGAAATATCCACTGCACATAAACAACACAGCCCATGATACTACAGTGCAGTAAGGCATCTACTCTCATATGTGCTATTTACAAAGACTCCTTAAATGCTACAGTTCACACAAAAGAAATCCTCACTAGCTGTTTAGCCATTCTACTGCCAGGAGCTTGCCTTTGCTGCTGGGGGTTTCTACCGCCCTTTCTCCTCAACTCCTGAATTCTTAGTTCCTATCATCAGAGCTAAGATAGAACAAAGCCTCTGGTGAGAAAATGACAATGTAAAGAGGAAATAGGCAGGCGTATATCTTGACAAGTGACACTCCCTGGCAACAACTGGAGCTCCACTTCAGCTCACAGGAGTCTCCAAAATGCAAAAGTGTTTTCATCCTACTCTTGTAAAAAGAGCTATGATTGTCCTCTAGGCATATCTTTGACATTCTCCATGGACAAATTAATAAAAGATGAGATAATCTCTAAACCCCTGGGTATTTTTTTATTGTTATAGCACTGAACGCCCTTAGAAATTTCCAAATGGATGAGTTCTTGCTTTGGGGTTAGACAAAACCACTGGCAATGTTCTGTTCCTTGCCAGTCCAAGGGACATACAAAATCCTGCTCCAAATTTATAGGTAGGGGAAGAAAAGAATAAAAATCAGGTATTCTATTGGAGTAAGGAGAAAGTGGAATGTAAAGACCACTTGAATGCCTTTTTGATATTATGTAAGCAATGTTTTAATATTTCTACTTCCATGTGTATACTTATCACACGTGTTCTCATAACCTTTTTTTCATTTTAAACACAGATTCTATATTTTCAAATAGTAGTAGCTTTATTAAAGGACCATAATAATTTCCTGAGGTTTAAAAAATATCAAAATTTACCAAGAAATGGAATTCTGATATTTAAAATCCTGATTATTTCCTGAGGTTTGAGAAAGATCAATCTGAAAATTTTTGTTAGGTAACATTCCTTCTTATTTTACTTATTAAGTTTTAAAAGACAGCATATGTTTCCCTTTAGTTATGGCCTGCATTTTATTTATTTTTATTTTTATTTTTTTACGGCTTGCATTTTAAATCCTTCAGACCGCTCTGAAAAATGTTACATAAAATATAGTAATCAATAATCGTTCATATGATTAACCAACTTTTAGTACATATCTATTATTTGTAAAATGCTGGGGAAATGCTATTAGAAACACAAAGAAGAGAAAAATCCCAGCTTTCTAACCAAAAATTATTTTCACTTTCAAATGGAAGCAATGCCCAGTAAATAAAGGAAGACATTAGAAATAAGATGAATAGAGAGGAAAAAAAAATATATAGAAGAGATTTTTTTCTAAACAATAAACTAGAAGTAGAAAATCAATAGAGGGATATGTTTGCAAGCAGGGTAATAACTTTACAACTATCAAATAAAAGAACAGGTGGTTGGTAACTAGTCTTATGAGTATGTTTTAATAAGAGATTTGGTATACTCTATAGAGAATTGTGGCATTGAAGGAATCTGCAAGTTAGGACAATACCAAGTATCTATTTATGTCCTCTACAGAGCATATTGAATCTCATTTTAAAACAAAAGCTATTAAAAAAAGAGAATGTGTGTAGACACATAAACTGTGAACACAAGGACTTAAATGACTGATGTATATCAGTAATCAGCAAATTTGTGGATTAAGTCCATATTTTATTACTTTTGAAGTCAAGGACCAACACTGAATTCCATTCCTAAAAGGTGCATTGTCAGGACTTAACAGCTGATTGACTGACTGGTTCTTAATATCAAGAATGTAAACTTTCTATGGTTAAGGATATTTGCTTGTTTTCCCGTTTGGTTCACCGATAAATCTCCAGTGCCTCGATGAGTACCTGGCATATAGTAGGCATTCAATAAATATTAGCTGAATAAATGTTCCTACTGATCTGTTAACTTTACAGACTAGGAACTTCTGGGGTGCCTGGGTGGTGGACTCATTAAGTGTCTGACTCTTGGCTTCGGCTTCAGTTGTGATCTCAGGGTTGTGATCTCAAGATCATGAGATCAAGCCCTGTGTATACTCGGTGCACTCAGCACAATCTCCTTGGGATTTTCTTTGCCTCTCCTTCTGCTCCTCCTCTCAAATAAATAAATCTTTTTGTTTTTAAAGGAACTTTTTGCCCATCTGTAAGATATTTGGAAACAGCATGAATAATTTAGAAATAAACACAAAATACAAATTTAGATTCATCTGATCAAAATCCGTCTCAACATATTCACATTCCCAAAGAAAGACTAGCCATAAATTTTTATAATTTTTTCAGATCACCTTCCCATTTGCTAGTCACTCATCAACATAACCCTAATTGATAGAAATGATCTAAAATATATGTAGGCACTTAACATTTACTGAGTATATGCTTTGTATGTCTACTTTTAATCAGAGAAGCAGGACTAGATGAAAATAAGGAGGGAAAGGGGGATTATTACAAAGAACTGACATACACAATTTTGTAGGGGCTGGCTAAGCAAATCCGAAGTCTGTAGGGCTGGCAGCCAGGAAGGAAAGCTCACAAGCAAACTGGAAACCCACCAGCAGTAGCAGAAGCTTGGAGTCTCTGAACTCAGGGAAGATCCATGTCCTACTTTAAAGGTTTTCACACTAATTAGATCAGACCCACCCAGTAATCTGCCTTTGGATTAACCTAAAGTCAACTGGTTGGGAACTTTAATAATACCTGTGAAATCCCCTCACAGCAGCACCTTATGTTGTGTTTGTCTGAATTATGAGAAGAAGGTGTTTTTGTGCCACAAAATGGCTGCTGCCTCCCTCTGTCCTCTAACTCTTATTAGAGAATATCCTTTGTAGCTCACTACCTGAAATCATACAAGAAAGCAAATTATGGGGATGTAGTTTAGACTAACTAAATTGACACATCACGAAGCCATCCATGTGGGTAGCCATTGGAACACAATAAGGACGATAACATGGACTCCAAAAGTAAAAGCATTTATAAATTTCTAGTAATATGGAAACTTTTCACTTATTTGACCTAAGTCAAGAGGAAATGTCATTTTTTTAATTAAACCATAAATGAGGCCTATTTCAAGGAAAAATTTAGACAACTTCAAAGGATGGGCTTAGCATAATACAGTTAATACCCTGGAGAAGCCTTGGAGGGAGTCAAGAATGAGCTGTCAAGGCAAAAAAAAAAAAAAAGAGAGAGAGAATTAGTATATTTGCCCATGTAGAGTAAAAGAAAGAAAAAGAAAGATTTTTATAATCAGAGAGTCCTACAGCTTGAAGGGCCACCAAAATCTACTATCAAGTCCTCTTTTTATTGATACGTAAACTAAAATCAAAAGAATTAAAGAAGTAAAGAATCAATTCACTTCACTTTTAGAATCAGCATATGAAAGCATGCCAAATATTTCTTTTTTAACTTAATATATCTTTGCTCTATAAGTCTTGATTAAAAGTGAAGTGTGCCTCATACAAGGAAATATGGTACTGGCATAATAACAGACATGCAAACCAAAGTAACAAAATAAAGAGCCCAAAAATAAAGCCATGCATTTATAGTCAACTGATCTTCAACAAACATGCCAAGAATACACAATGAGGAAAGGATAGTCTCTTCAATAAATGGTGTTGGGAAACCTGGATAACTACATGCAAAAGGAAAAACAGATCTCTATCTTACAGCATAGACAAAAATCAGTTCGAAATGATCAAAGACTTAAATGTAAGACCTGAAACCATAAAATTCCTAGAAGACAACATAGGCAGTACACTTTGTTTGGTCTTGGCAATGATTTTTTTTTTTTTGGATAGGATACCAAAAACCAAGGCAACAAAAGCAAAAGTAAACAAGTGGGACTACATCAAACTAAAAAGTTTCTGCACAGAAAAAGAAAACATTAACAAAATGAAAAAGCAACCTACAGAGTGCAATAAAATGTTTGTGAACTATACATCTGATAGAGAGTTAATATCCAAAATATACAGGGAAATTCGTACAACTCAATAACATAAAAACAAATAAATTGCTTTAAGAAATTGACAAAGAACCTAAATAAATAATTGTCCAAAAGAAGACATATAAATGGCCAACAGGTATGTGAAAACATGTTCAACATCACTAATTGCCAGAGAAATGCAAACCTAAACCACAATGACATATCACTTCACATCAATTAGAATGCCTATTAACTGTACTCAAAAAAAAAAAAAAGTGTTGATGAGGATATGATGAAAAGGACACCCTTGGATACTGTTGGTGAGAATGTAAATTGATACAGCCACTACAAAAAATGGGATGGAAGTTCCATAAAAAAATTGAAAAATAAAGCTACTTATATGATCCAGCAGTCCCACTTTAGAGTATATATCTAAAGGAATTGAATTTCAGGATCTGCAGTCCCATAATCATTGCAGCATAATTCATTATAGCCAAGACATAGAATCAACCTAAATGTCCACTGACAGATGCCAGGATAAAGAAATGGGGTATATACATATAGTGGAATATTATTTAACCTTTAAAATTAAGGAGATCCTGTCATTTACAACAACATGGATGTACCTGGAGGACATTCTGCTAGGTGAAATAAGCCAGAAACAGAAAGACAGGTATTACATGACACTGTTTATGTGAGGAACATAAAATAGTCAAACTTATAACAGCAGGGAGAACAGTGCTTTCCATGGGGTGTGAGGAGGGGGAAATGGTGAGGTGTTAGACAAAGGGTACAAAAGTTTTAGTTATACAAAAAGGAATAAATCTTAAAAACCTGCTGCACTGCATAATGTCTATAGTTAACAATACCATGTTGTGTACTTAAAAATTTACCAACAGAGTATATTTTATATTAAGTATTCTTATCACATACAGTAATAATAATAAATAAATAAATTTGGAGGAAACTTTTGGAGGTGATATATATGTTTATGGCATAGATTATGGTGATAGTTTTACAAACAAAACTTATCTCCAAATTCAGCAAATTGTGTACATTAAATATGTACAGCTTTTTGCATGTCAGTCATACCTCAATAAAGTAGTGCTTTTTTTTTTTTAAAGAAACTGGTAGAGAGTACATTTTTAAAGAAAGGGCATAGTAAAAATATAGAAGGTAAAAGATTTCACAACTGCAGTTTGAAGAAATAAAAGAAATAACCTCCACTTTATTGCATGAAAAATGACATGAGACTACTACTGCATTGTGAGAACAAGAAAAAGTCCTGCCAAATGCACTTTTTTTTATTATCTGAAAACTCTAGAATTGTGTGTATTTAGTTTTAGAAAACACAAAATGTAGTGTACTTATTAACATTAGAAGGACTGGATAATACAAATTGCACAGTAAAGCCAGCTGTAAGTTGATTATCCAAATCAAATGCATCACGGTCTTCCTAGATGGACAGAAGTTTTCATTAAGGCTCATATATTAAGAAATTTTTGGAGTAGAGTCTAGGAATAAAACTCATTCTATTATAATTGGTTGCACCTGAAATGCTCTTCAATTAGGTAGTGTAGATTAGTCAAGGGCTAATGTCCAGGGTACTGGAATATTCAAAGTAATAAATGGGCCCTGCATTTGATTAAATGCAAAATGAGGCTGATGTGTTTAATCAACCACAAATGCCTCTTTACAGCAAATGAGTACACTTTAACACATGGGCCATTATAATTTCTCTGTAGCAAGGGAAAACTTTCAGCATGTTTATCCGGACGATAATGAAAATACCATTGTATTGTAAGGGAGACTACTCTGCCTTTTGATGCTCACAGCAGGATCTACACATGGCTACCAAACTGATCATTTTACTGAGTTGAACAAAATAACCAATTGTCTTTCCTATAGAATTACAGACATTTTTACTCTTAGGTTTGTGAAGCTCAGTGGAATAGAAGTCCAGAAGTAGTGAAATACTATCTAACTCAATAAAGATAATGAAATCAAGCAAATGATTTGAAGTGGTTGAACCTGAGAACAATATGTACAGTGATAAATTGTCCTCCCTTTTTCTAAGAGGGAAAGATAAATATTGCGAGGGGCTATAGCATTCTACTTTCCATCCCTTCTCACCACTCATTTTAAAACTGAGGCTACTCAGAGAGACTATGAGCTCTCTTCCTTCTTGATCTTCTCTGTTTGACTCGGGGCACCTGCTAATGAAATCACTCTGACATTGCTCAGCTTCATGCTTGGCCACTGGCTCTGGACATAGAAATTAGAAAAATCCTCTTTCTCAAATATAATTTTTCTCTCTGAAAAGTCTTCATTCCTTTAGGGAATATAAAAAAATTCAGGACATTCTTATTGATAACTCATTCCACTATGACTTACATAATTCTTCACCCTCTTTTCAATAGTATAAAAGTCCAAATTCTCTGTGCAAAACACTTACTTGAGATAGACCTACAATGGGGAAATGAATCCAGCCCTATGAAAAAAGGGGATAATTCTTAGAGACTGAGCAAGATGGCATGTTTGTTATGTCCACTTTTATATTAAATACTTGTTTCTACTTTAAAGACATTTTTATATACAATATATTTGTTTCTTGAGGCTACCGAAACAAATTACCAGAAACTACATGGCTTAAAATAACATGAATTTATTTTCATAGTTCTGGAGACCAGAATTCTGAAGTTAAGATGTCAGCAGAGCTGCACTTCTTCTGGAGACACAGGGGAGAACTCATTCTCTGCCTCTTCTAGTTATGGTTGTCAGCATTCCTTGACTTGTGGCCACATCACTCTAAACTCTTAATTTCTGCTTCTGTGGTCACATTGACTTCTCTCCTGCCTGTCAAATCTCCCTCTGCCTTCCCCTTATAAGGACTTATTACAATTTTTAGTGCCCATCCAGATAATTCAGGATAAACTTCTCTCAAGATGCTTAAGTTAATTATATCTTTCTTCTTATAAAATAATATTCACTCTTTTCCCACATAAAGTCATATTCACATGTTCCAGAGATTAGGACATAGGCATATGTTTTGGGAAGGCCACTATTCAACCTATTATATACAAGGATATATGTTCAACTGAATATCAACAATTTCTCCAAATGGATCTATTCAGCTATCCCTTCCAAGTCCTCCTTCACTAACCCTTTTGGTTTTGAATACTTCTTTTCTTTTATATATATATATATATATATATATATATATATATATATATATATATAAAATCTCTGTATTTTGGGTACTCTACTAACCTGGTTTTCTAAGCTCTATAAGACATTTCAACATAGGAGCAAAAGTCAGTGATGAAAATAAAGTATAATTGTCACAGATTTCATCCTTTGATCTCTATTGCCCTGTATGTTTCATCAAAGCTACTAAAAGAATTAATCATCCATGAGGTTTGAATTTTCAGCTTATTCAATCTATAGCTCCAGGCCTGGCCTTCCTTCTTTATTGTTTACTGAATATTTTTGCTTTCACACCCCCATCCCTTTAAACTCAACCTACTTAAAATATAATGTCCCTCAAGTTTTCATATTTTTGCCAGAGAAGATATTTTGTCTGGCTCTAATTCTGAGAGGAAATTCTGGACCCTCTCTCCTTCCCTTTTGTTTACAGTAATGTTAATCCTCCTTTTACCCTTCAAGGCTTGTCCCCTTTCTATTCCAAACTTTACCACTTGAGACAAAGGAGCTAACACAGCTAACTTGTGATCCAATTACATTGTTTTCCTGGGTGAAATGACCCAGGGAGTTGGAATGGAAAACACTAGAGTTCCCCGTCTGATCTCCCTAATGACTGGACCTCTGAATAAGTAGACTGATAATATTTGCTAGAAATAAGCTTTATCTCTGAAATGCCATTAGCAGGAAGTCCCTGGCAAAGGGTTATCTATAGTAAGTAGAACACTGTATCTATGAGGCATTCCTCCCTAGAAAATGTCAAGTAAGGTATACAGCATTCTAGAGTATAAAATGGAAATATTTTATGATTAAATGCTCCTACTGTGTAAGGTTACCGTGTGGATCTCACATAGAGATTTCATTTCTACAACAGAAAGGACTTGAAAAGCCGCCCTTGACATTCCAGATCTCTTCTTGTTTCCTCTGAGTCTTTTGATTACTTGAATTCCCACATTTAGTAAACTTTGATACCAAAAACTCTGATTCATGGGAGTCTGATTGTGTGTCAGCTTATCAACTAACTTGGATTAATCAATATTGCTTCCTATCCCCTCCAATCCCTTAAAAAGACTACCATAGATCAATTTCTATCAGATGCACATCTTTTTCTTGTTGAAATATCATTAGAAAGATACCCACTACCTCAATATTAAATCCAAAGTTCTTATCTTAGAAATTAAGGATAGCTGTGTAGTACAAATAGTGGACCATTTTGGTTTTCTCTGTGCACATCTTAGCAGTTAAAATTATTTTTAATTTTTTAAAAAATTAATTGCAGATAGATTAAAAGTTTAAATATAAAACAAAACTATAAAATTTTTAGAAAATAATATTGCTGTCAACTTGTGATCCAATTACTCTCTTCATTGGGGAAACATCTATTTCACCGTAGGGAAGGATTATATGGTTATATATGGTCATATTGGTACACGTGATGTGTAAATGTGTATGTATATATGTGTGTATGTATGTGTGTACATATATATACATAGTTCTTATGAATCAGTAAGAGAAATAGAAAACTGGACTAATAAGTGTATTAAAAATATTCATTATTAATAAGGAATCATAAATTAAAACCCAGTTAGATACCATTTTATATCTGCTAGATTGACCAAAGTTTCAAATTCTGATGCTATCTTCATTTGGAGAAGATGTACAGTAAAAAAAAAGAAAGAAAAGAAAAGAAAAGAAAAAAAAAGAAAAGAAAAGAAAAGAAAAGAAAAGAAAAAAGAAAAGAAAGAAAAGAAAAGAAAGAGAAAGAGAGAGAGAAAGAAAGAAAGAAAGAAAGAAAGAAAGAAAGAAAGAAAGAAGAAAAAACAATTTAAACCTTTCTAGTTGGAGTATAAATTGGTACAAGCACTTTTTAAAATTAAATACTACTCCATAATTCTCTATCTGGTGATATGCTCTGAGAAACCACTTTCTCTTACTTAAGAGATGCAAGCAAAATTATTCATTGCAGCAAATAAAAGACCGAAAAAAGGGAGAGATAGAAAAATACTCTAATATACATTTGTGTTGAAATGTGTATATAAAATGTGATATGTTGATATAATGGACTACAATAGAGAATATCAGTGAGGTTCAACATCAGTGAATCTCAAAAATGTGACTTGGGGGGGGAAAAAACAAGACTCAAAGGAATAGAGTACAATTTCATTAAATGAAGTTCAAAAACAATTTAGAATAATATATACATTCATAGATAATGAAACTATGGGGAAATAAAGGAAATAATATACATAAAATTCATCATATTGGTTACCTTGGGCATAGAGTAGGTTTGGGAAGGGAATTGGGGTGGGCACATAGGTCTCAAAGGTAATGGCAAACTTTCATTTATTAAGATAGGTGAGAAGTACACAAAATTCTTATTCTTATTCTTATTCTTCTTATTATTATTGATACCCCATATAAATATTAGAAATATTATTTTGTATGTTTAATTTTAACACAATCAATTATAATAATAATTAGAGCCCTGCCCAGTGACCCAAAAATACAAAATAATTAATAATTCACGCATGAAAATTGGTAGAAAGTAAGTATATTTTTAAAAAATTTATCTATGATGGGTTCTTTCTCTAGTCATCCTTCAGAATTGAAGTCTTAAAAAGTTGATGTTTATCATAGTATTGTATATAAGTGATGAATCACTAAATTCTCCTGAAACCAGTATTACACTGTATGGTAATTAATTTGAATTTAAATAAAAATCTGGGGAAAAAAAGTTGAAGCTTCTATGGTTCTGCCCTTGGCACAATTCTCTCCTAATTCTTCCTATTCTTCATTTGGGACCTTGTCCACTATCATGGTTTTAACTACCACCCAAAAAACATATTTTTGCCCTGTTTCAGATTCATTTATTCAAATGCATCTGAGTCAGCCTTTCCTGATGGTTAATGAGCACCTCTATACCACATGAGTAAACCTAAATTTAACTACCTCAACTCTAAACATATTATCTAATCTATTGTTTCCTTTCATAGTTCATAGCTTCTCATTGAATACCCCAGTCAGAAACTTGAGAGTCATCTAGGATTCATCTTCCTCCCTCCCCTTCAGCAGTCAATGCTAAACATTATGAATTTTACCTCCTTGCTACTTGTGAAATTTGTCTCTTTCCTCCAGTCACCACACCAGGACATGTTAGTGAGGACTTTAATTTATGTCAGTGGGAGTATGACTACATTGTCTATATGTGAATACAATACTAACAATCCCCTTCTCTTCAGTCTTGCCTATCTAAAATCTATTTGCTATACCACTTTGAGTTTGATCTATTCAAAATCATATTATTTCCCTCCTTAAAGTCTTCATTAGCTTTTACCATCTAGACAATGAAAATCAGTATATGCATTTCTCTTCCTAATCCAGCCTTCCCTGTTGGTGTAAATTCCTTTGCTATGGCCTAGTTTCCAGTTATGCTCTAATTATACCACATCATGAGCCTTTGTTCATAAGTTTTCTTCTGCCTGGAATATGCTTCTCCATACTTTTTTCACCTACTAATAGCTACTTGTCCTTGAAGTTTATCTTCTCTGGAAACTCCTCTTTTTCTACTTTTTTCTGCTGCTAAAGATCTCTATGCATATTTCTATCAATAAACTTTCCATATTTCATTTAACATGTTTGCATCTCTGTCTTCTCCTCTAAGCTATAATATCCTAAAGTACACAGACTGTAACTCATCTTTGTACCCCTCTCTTTGTACACAGCACAGGTTGGCTCATAGTATGTACTCCACAAATATTAGCTTAAATGGACTGTGAAGATGTTGAATAATTAGACTTATTACCTGAGGAATAGCCTCACTCTGTTTGCACAGCCCTTCTGAGCCTGCAACTTAGAATTAATGTTGTGAACTATTTTTGTGTCCTGGACTATTGAGAGAGAAATATTCCTCTCTGTTCCAAAATAGATATTTTAACCCCATTTGATTGGAAGATTAACTTCTTAATTGTAGGCTATTTTAGAAAACAGAGATCCCCATTGACTAGCACTAAGGATACTATGACATGTTCTGTATATAAGCATTAACTTTCTCCCGGGCTACAAAATTCAGGGATATTAAAGTTTAATTACTTCATGCTAACTGTTGAGAAACAGCTCACCTTAAATTTAAATTTCAAGTTATGTTTTTAAGATTGTGGAAGCTGAGTAAAATTAGAATAAGAAACTTACAATATAAACACACACTTAAATTGGTGAAGATTATGGTTTGGGAACCAAATAGAACAGAGCTCAAAACTTACATCTGATTATTACTAATTATATGACTTTGGGCAAGTTATTTCATTTTCTGAGCTTCAGTTTTCCTATCTGCAAAATGAAGGACGTAACACATAATTCTGATGGTTGTACCAAATGGTTTTATAGACA
The DNA here is from genome assembly GCF_053574225.1 of Canis aureus. Taxonomy (NCBI): domain Eukaryota; kingdom Metazoa; phylum Chordata; class Mammalia; order Carnivora; family Canidae; genus Canis; species Canis aureus. The sequence continues at coordinate 45,853,139 of NC_135617.1, read as the reverse complement.
AATTTTATCAATCGGTCAATAACAGATCATTCCAATCTTACACCAACTCTTTTGTATAATTTTTTTTTTTAAAGGAGGGGACATTTCCTGTGACAGGGGTCCCCATGATTATGCCCAGATTTGGTTATTCACTAGGAGGACTCACAGAACTCAGGATAGAATTATACTTATATGGCTGCTATAATTTATTATAGGAAATGGGTAGGAAAAAAATGGATACAAAATCATCAAAAGGAGGGGCAGCCTCGGTGACTCAGTGGTTTAGCGCCGCCTTCAGCCCAGGGCATGATCCTGGAGACCCGGGATCAAGTCCCACGTTGGGCTCCCTGCATGGAGCCTGCTTCTAACCTCTGCCTGTGTCTCTGTCTCTCTCTGTGTCTCTCATAAATAAATAAAATCTTTAAAAAAAAATCATCAAAAGGAAAAGGTGTCATCTAGGGGAAACCAGGTACAAATTCCCAAGAGTTGTTTCCGATGGAATTACACAAGTGTGTTTAACTCTTTCAGCAACTGAAAGTTGTGACAAAACATGTGAATTTTGTCCATCAGAGAAGCTCATTAGAGAGTCAGTGTCCAAATTTTATTGGGGGCTTGTGATATAGGCATCATCCGCCTGGTGCATGCCAAAATTCCAGGCTTCCAAAGGAAAAATAGGTGCTCAGAATAAGCCCTATTAGGTACATTGAGCAGCTTTTATCATTTAGGGAAAGTTTTATACCTGTGCACAGAATAGTTTACCTTTCAAATTCTCAGATGCTAACTAAGAGCCAACCTTGCATGCAGGCCTTTCCAAAGATAGCAATTTCAGGATTGCTATCTTAACCTTTTTCTGCACATTTGCCAAACCATTTTGTGAAATTAATATACCATCGTGGTTAAGTGCACAGCCATGAAACCAAACCGGCTGAGTTCAAATCCCATCTTGGTCCCTTACTAGTCTCTCTATGTTCTGCTTCCCCCCATAAGTAAAATGGAGACACAGACAGTGTTTATGTCATATGGCTCTTATGAGAACTCAGAGTCATCACATGTGAAGTGCTCAGAAGTGCCCCCTGGCAAATAGAGCTCTAGTTGCAATTGCAGATATACTAGCAGCAGTAGTAAGGTGACTTTGATTCCGATATGAGATGAAGACAGAATTATAGACCACTTTTAATCATAAACTTAAAAAATTCATTCACAAAACTATTAGAAGCTAAAATTAAAAGTCTATGAAAAGGGTAATATATCTTGACAAAACCAAGTTTATTCAGTGATGTGTAATGATTCCAAATTAGAAAAATCTATTGCCATATATTCATAGATAATTTTTTTGATAAAATTTCATTTCTATCGCCGATCTTTAAAAGCTGTATGCAAACTAGAAATAAAAAGTCCATTTCTTGACTCACCTACCAAAAAAAATGCAGAAAATAGCATACAAAAGGAGTAAAAATTTTAAAAGACTTTTGAAAAGAAATAAAATATATTTGCCCTCTACCAGCAGTCTTATCCAAGATCGTACTGGAGTTCCCAGCCAGCACAATAAAAGAGGAAAAAAGAAAAAGCATAAGGACTAGAAAGGGAGCACCAAATTGTCATTGTTTATATGCACAAAATAATTTACAAATTATTAGAACTGATGAGAGGTCAACAAATTTTCTAGATATAAAATCAAATGGAAAGATCTCTTGTATTTTATACTCCAGCAACAAAAGTTGAAAGATTAGAAACAAAATAATATAAACTACTAGCAATCTAACAATAAAAACAAAAACAAAGCTCTCCTTCATGTAGAAATATGAAAGACCTCTGAAAGACCCCCCGCCCAAAAAAAAGACATGGAGAAACATAGAAATTCATGAAATATAAGATACTATCACTTTAAATACAGAATAAATATAATTTCAATCAAAAACCCCAATATATTGTTTCATGGAATTTGAGAAGCTGATTTTAAATTTTTATAGAAGAGGCAAGGTAGGGATCCCTGGGTGGCACAGCGGGTTAGCGCCTGCCTTTGGCCCAGGGCGCGATCCTGGAGACCCGGGATCGAATCCCACATCGGGCTCTCGGTGCATGGAGCCTGCTTCTCCCTCTGCCTGTGTCTCTGCCTCTCTCTCTGTGACTATCATAAATAAATAAAAATTTAAAAAAAAGGAAGCAAGGTATTTCTGAAAAAGATTAATAAGGTAATTTGGCATATCAAAAACTAATTATAAACTATTATAATTAAGATGGTGTGGTATCAGCCTAGGCGACAAGCAAACAGTTCAATATAATAGAAGAGCGAACATTAAGACAGACTCATACAAAAAGAGGAATTTGCTATAAGGTAGAAGCCGCATTATAGATCAAGTAAAAAAAGAGTGGTATTCAATAAGTTGGAAATTTGAATCAGAGAAAAACAACTGAATCCCCCCATTCATGTCATGCACAAAAATCAAGAAAGTTTAAGGACCTAAATATAAATGATAAAACCTTTATATTTTGTTAAAATATTTCAGCAATATCTTTATTACTTTGGCAAGAGAAGTAGAGATCTAGATGATGGATGGATGAATGGATGGATAGATGGATTGATCAATAGATCAACAGATCAATAGATATGTAGGATAAATGCTAAAGAAGGCCAGAAATGACACGGTTTTCAGGGTAATGTATTCTCTGAGAAAGAAGGGTGAAGGAGAGCAGGAAGAGGCACTTCAGAGATACCAATGGCACTTCAAGGCTAATGATATATTTTTTAAAACTGGATCTACTCATTTCGTTACTGTTTATTATTATTTATTTTTTCTTTTTCACAAAAGAACACTTTAGACTCTTATGTATGTCTAAAGCATTTCCAAAGTGTTTTCAGATTGATTACCAGAGTTTCCAAAAGATTTGGACCAAAAATCTCTATTCAATGTCAGTTACAGAAGAAAATATTAACATTTCCCCTCCATGTTTTTCTAATCTCTTCAAAGAACAAATATAGAAGAGTTTTCTATGGATGTAACATAAGAACCCTAATTTCTGTTTTTGGAAATTTATTTTAACTGCAACTTTTCTAATTTTAGATTTATACATAGTTACATTTCATCTGCATTGCCACAATCACAAAAGCCAGCATATATTATTTTCCTGAAAGCAAATGAGCTATTATATGCAAATTCTGATTTTAAAATTTTTTCCATAGAATTTAAAACTCAATGTGCTGCAATTTCAAGTATTCCTGTTGGATATTACAGGTGAAATTTTTAGTGTTTGCAAGTGTTAGTGCTTGAAAATTTCCATCCTAAACCAAGAACAAAAATTAAAACACCCTCAAAGAGACAGGCTTTATAAATGCTTTCAGTGAGAAAATAGAAATTTAATCAAAACAGCATTTATCTAATAAGCACCTTCTGTTTCATTTAACATGGGTAATCAGGGTGAGCACGATTTTTCTGGCAGCTGTGTTCTCCACATTAGGTTTATGTAGTTCAGGAGCTCTGCTGATACTGTGACTTCATTAGAATTCACTTCATTAAAAATATATTGTTAATATTTAACATAGCCTGTCTACATAACCTACAAATCTATAAACTGTTTTCTCAAACAGATGAATGAAACTGGTCTACCATATTGTCCTGAGGGGCCAACTGAAAACTGAAACCTTTCTTTCAAACAGAAGAAGCACAACTAAATAGCAATCTGCATCAGATTACTGACATCCCCAGAGCCTGGCATTTTGAATACTCTGAGGAATATGTGTACACGAGGGGATTTATAAATGTTAAGTTAGATATATTTCATTAAATTCTTAGCTAATACTCAGAAAGTATCCTCAAATAGAAAGGACTATTCTAGACCTTTAACATTACCAGCCCAAAGTTTTCCAAAATGAGGTACAAACACAACATACCCTAATGCTGGTTTATTGCCCAGTAAACTACAAGATTATAGATAAGTCAATCTGATAAATCCACTGATGGTTTTGTCGTTCTGTGATCAGTGTGCAAGGACTTTTATAGCTCAGTAAAACGCAGGACAGCTTTACAACCCAAGACTAAACCTGTGATAAAGAGAATTTTCAAAAAAGTCATATACATATTAAAGGGAAACCTTCAAAAGTCACAGAGAGGTGTATTTACATACTAAAATCACACACATCTAGAATCTAGGCTGTTACAAAGTACAGAGAGTAAGAATTTTTTCTTAAGTACGAAACACAATATTTATTATAATGACTCTAAGGGACTGTTGATACTAAATCCCTTCAGAATAAAAAACACAAATTAAATCCTGTATAGTGTGATTTATGGTGTGAATTATATCTAATTATATCCAAATTCCTTTAAAACTGACTGGAAATAAAAAACTCAGACTTTCCTTCCTAGGCAGGTAAAAACCCAGTTCTTCCCCACTGTGTTTTTCTCTTGTGTCTCCTTTACTACTCACACAGAACACTTCAATTCTGACACTTCTGGTCACCAAATGTGTGGAGGTTTTCCCCAACAAGAAGCAATTCTCTGCAACACCAACCGGATGTCTTATAATTTGACTGAATTATGACACTATCTACCTGTACATAGTGTTAGATCCCACAGGTAAAGGCTCAGTCCCAGGAGACTGTCCTCCACCCCTCTCACATACACAGACACTCCATGCCAGTCACAAGGCCAGTTATCACTTGTGCATCTGACCAACCAGCTTTAGATCCGAGTTTCCAATGACTCTCTCCTAGGATTCAAGTAATTTGCTGGAGTAGTTCATTGAACTTGGGGAAACACATAACTGATATTTACCAGTTTTTTGAAGGAGAGTAAAGGACAAATGAACAGCCAGATAAAGAGATACATAGGATGGGGTCTGAGAACACTTCTAGTACAGGAGCTTCTACCCCTGTGGAGTTGGGGTACGTCCCATGGGTACTCCATTCCAGTATTGATATGTTCCCCACCCGGAAGCTCTCTGAATTCTATACTATTGGGATTTTGTGTAAGTTTCCACACATGGGCATGATCAATTACTAACTCCATTTCTAGTTCCTCTCCCTTGCTCAGAGGGTGAAAGGTAGGCTAGAAATTCCAAGCTTCTAATCATGGCTTGGTCTTTCTGGTGACCAGTCCTCATCCAGGAGTCAACCAGGAGCCTACTCGGAGTCCTCTCACTAGAACAAAAGATGTGCAAGTGCTCTCATCAACTTAAGAAGTTACAAGGGTTTAGAAGACCCATGCCAGGACCTGGGAGCAGATGTATATTTTTTTCCATTACCTCACACTGACTATCCATATCTTATAATAGTTAATTAGGAAATACAGTTCAATGATGCATCTGTTCTTCTTAATATTTAGGAGTCGTAAGAGTCTACTTCATTAAAAACTTGGAAGAGGGGATTTTAAAGGTACTCCTCCAAGCCTCCAAAAACAAGGAAAAAAAAGGAGGAAGAGGAGAATGGTAAGGAGAAGAAGGAGCAAGAAGAGGAAGAGAAGAGACAGACAAACACAAATAGCTATAACCTGTTATTCCCTGTCATTTCAGAAATGCCCATAGTCTCTTAGGGCAATAGTTTTCGTGCTCGTGCCCATTAATTTTCAAATATATGTGCAAATTTGAAAACTGCTTTGAAGTGTTGATTTACTTTTGGCATATTTGCTTGTTTCATTAATTTGCTAAATGAAATATAAAATCATTTAAAATATTATGTTTGCATTGATATTTTTGCCTTTTCAAAGAAAAATGATTTGGAGGATGGTATTTTTAAATACTATTCTTTTAACTAATCAGTATTTAAGAAAAGACAAATTTAAGGATTTATTCATCTGTACTTCAGCAATTCAAGTAAAAAGTCTGCCTCATAGTGAGGTTTTTTTTCAGAATCACTTAGATAAACCTAAAATGAGACAGCATTCTGTTTGCATATGTTATTTGAATTACGAATTTTATCTTAACTCTCTAATAAAAGTAAGTGATTTTGATCAGAGAATGCCTCGAGGAAAGTTATCATATTGAATGATAGAAGTTCCCAGAAATCCTTTGAATAAAACGTCCATTATTCTTTGGATTATTAATGATAACTCTATACTGCTGAAAAATAATGCCCCAGTATGCTTTGTGTTCTCTCTAGAGATAAACTGATTACTCAGAACCTGAAGACATCTATTTTACTGAATAGAAATGAATCACCTAAGGGAACCAAGAACTCACTACTTGAAGGAAGTATTGTTCATACATTTTCATTCCTGTTAGAAAATTCAACATGCCTGCCTTATAAAATTGCCATCATGTAGATTAAATCAAAGGGGACTGCTTTCTTTATTATACTGTTTTCGCTTTGCTTATTTATACATTATATAACTCACACTTTTACTTTAAATTCCACTTTAGAGGATATCATAAATTAGCTTGTCAGAAACAATTCAAACCAGAAAACTTTGATATTGCATTTAGAATGAAGCTGGTACACTTGAATTTGGCTTAGAAAGATCCATTAGACAATACATATAGCATAAGGCATCCAACACTATGGGATTGTATCACAGATCCATCTGCTGTTTTTCCTCATTGTATATCACATTAACATTTTCTTGAGCTCCTTAAGATTGAATCACTATAAAATTTGATGAGGCAATGTATTTAATATTTCTAAAAATAACATCATACACATATGTTAAAAAACAAGATAATTCTCAGCAAAATCAAGTAAATAAAATAATGTTGGCATTCCCAGACTCTCATGCTTAGATTGAGTTTAGTTCCAGAATCTAAACTCTTGAACATTTGTTAGTGTTCTCTCAACTGGCTGCATTCTCTCTGGAAATAGAGAAAAATCCCAATTTTAATTCTGATACTTTGTTAATAAACATCCTCTAATATTGTAGCTGATTGGCTCACAAAATATGAACTGATAAACCTCTCTTTTATTTTGTATCATATTTCTAGATTATAAACCTACATTGATGAGTTTCTAGGAGAAAAATGTGAAAATTGTGGTTCATCTCTTCTCTGCCAAATTTCTGTTAAATCACCCACCATTATACCTCACAATGTACTTTTCACTACGTTCATTACTTTCCAACTCAAAGTAATTTTTTTTTAATTTTGCCACAAAAGAGTTAACATCACTCTTTACAATAGCCAGGAAATGCAGAAATGCAATGCTAATCTTCAATAACAATTTTAAATGTCTTGAAAGGTCTTGAAAAGTGAATTAAGGGCAGCTCGGGTGGCTCAGAGGTCCAGCGCTGCCTTCAGCCCAGCGCATGATCCTAGAGACCCGGGATTGAATCCTGCCTCAGGCTCCCTGCATGGAGCCTGCTTCTCCCTCTGCCTGTGTCTCTGCCTCTCCCCTCTCTGTGTCTCTCATAAATAAATAATATTTTTTAAAAAGTGAATTAAATAAAAATGATTGAAAGCAAGCATATAAACTCTACAGGGAAAAAATAATTTAAGATATATATCCCACTATCAGTAATTAGTTTAAATGTAAATGGATTAAATTCTCCAATCAGAAGATAAAGATTAGAAGAAGGGATTAGGAAGCATGATCCAGCTATGTACATCTCTAAGACTCACCTTAGATCCAAAGATACAAGTAAGTTGAAGGTGGAAAAAATGGAAAATGATACTCCATGCAAATAAAAAAAAAAAAAAATCAGGGATGGCTATACTAATATCAGACAAAACAGACTTTTAAGCCAAGAAAGTTACAAAGAAAGACATTACATATTAATAAAAGTTTTGATGCAGCAAGAATATAACAATTACAAATATTCATGCACCTAAAAGCAAAATCATCAAAATATGGGCAAACTGACAGAATTGAAGTGAGAAAGAGTTCTATGATAATAGGAGGAGACTTCAATACCTCACTCGCAATAATGAATAGAAGAACAAGACAGAAGTTAAGTAAGGAAATAGAGAAGTTGAACAATATAATAAACTAATTAGATGTAACACATATGGAAAACTCTACTTAACAACCACAGGGTAACATTCTTCTCAAGTACACATAGGACATTTTCTAAGACACATTATATATTAAACTACAAATTAAGTCTGAATCAATTTTCAAAGATAGATACTATACAAGGTAACTTCTCTGATCACAATGGGATGTTGTAGATAAAGGTGGGAATCAATAAAAAAGGAAAGCTAGAAAATTCACATATTTGCTCAGGAAAAACATTCTTAAACAATCAGTAGATCAAAGAATAAATCACAAGAGAAATTAGAAAATACTTAGAGATGAATGAAAATAAATATATAGTATACCAATACTTAAGAGATACAGCAAAAGAAATGCTAAGGGAGAAATGTTATTAATGCTTATATTAAAAAACAAGAAGTATCTAAAATCAACAATCTGACTTATAACTTGAAGAACTAGAGAAAGAGAAACACACTGAATCCAAAGTTAGTAGAAGGAAATAATAAAGATTACAATAGAAATAAATAAAATAGAGAATAGAAAAAAAATAGTAGAGAAAAATCAATGCAACCAAAATTGATTTATTGAAAATATCAACAAATTGACAAACCATTAGCTAAATGGACTAAGAAAAAAAAAGAAGTCTCAATTATTAAAATCTGAAAGTGGGGGTATTACTACTGATTTTACAGAAATAAAATGAATTGTAAGAGAGTACTATGAACAATCGTACACCAACAAATTTCATAACATAGATTCAGTGGACAAATTCCTACACGATCAAATCATGAAGAAATAGAAAATCTGAATACATTTATAACTAATAAAGTTATTGAATCAGTAATCAAAAGCCTCCCAAGAAAGAAAAGCCCTGGACCTGATTGCTTCATTAGTGAATTTTGCCAAACATTTAAAGAACTAACACAAATTCTTCTCAAACTATTCCAAAAAATTGAAAAGGAATGCTTTCTAACTCATTCTTTGAGCCCATCATTACCTTGATACCAAAGCCAAATGACACTAAATGAAAACTACAGACCAATATTCCTTATGAACATTGATTTAAAATATCCTTAACAAAATACAAGCAAACCAAATTTGCAAGTATTTTTACGGGATTATACATCATGACCAAATGGTATTTATTGCTGGAATGCAAGGATGTTACAACATACAAAGAAAAAAAAATCAATTGATGAAATACCACATTAACAGAATGAAGAAGGAGAAAACCATGTGATCATCTCAATTGATGCAGAAAGAGACTTAACAAAAATTTTTAAATTTTGTGAATCAAAAGACCTATCAATAAAATAAAAAAGGCAACTCACAAAATAGGAGACAGTATTTGCAAATCCTATACCTGATAAGAGATATCTAAAATATATAAAGAATTCCTAAAACTCAGCAATTAAAAACCAAATAATTCAATTAATAAAAGGGTCAAAGGACTTGAATAAAGATTTCTCAAAAGAAGATATATAAATGGCCCATAAGCACATGAAAAGTTGCTCAACATCACTAATCACTAATCACAAACTACAATAAGAGTCTATCTCACACTCATTAAGATGGCTACTATCAAAAACAGGGGGAAAAACAGCAAATGTTAGTGAGGATATGGGGAAAATGTTCACTGTTGGTGGGACATAAAATAGTACAGCTGCTATGGAAAACTGTATGAGAATTCTTAAAAAAAAATAATAAAAATGGAATTACCATATGATCCAGAAATTCCATTTCTGGGTATATACCTAAAAGAATTGAAAGCAGGGTCTTAAAGAGATATTTATATACCTAAATTCATAGCAGCATTATTCACTGTTGTGGACTGAATGTTTGTGTCCCTCCAAAATCCAACATGATGGTTTAGGAAATAGGATCTTTGGGAGATAATAGGACATAAAGGTAGACTCCTCATGAATGGGATTAATAATGTCCTTATTAAAAAGACCCCAGATAGCTCTCTTGCTTTGTCTACCACATGAGGACACAGCTAGAAGATGACCATGTGTAAACCAAAAAGCTGATAATCACCGAATCTGCCAGCACGTTAATCTTGGGCTTTCAGGACTCCAGAACTGTAATAAGTTTCTGACTTCTATAAGTCTCCTAGTATGTGGTATTTTTGTTATAGAAGTCCAAACAGACTAAGACATTAACAATAGCTAAAATATGGAAGAACCTACGATCCATCAACAGATGAAGTATAAGCAAATTTTTACATACACATACAGTGGAATATTATTCAATCTTAAAAAGAAAGTAAATTCTGACACATGCTACAACATGGTTGAACCTCGAGGACCTGATGCTAAGTAAAATAAGCCAATTACAAAAAACAAACACTGTGTGATTCCACATATATGAGGTACTTGGAGTAGTCAAAATCATAGGAACAGAAAGTGAAAGGGCAGTTGCCAGGGGCTAGAGGGAAGGGGGATGGAAATTGTTTTCTAACTGATAAAGAATTTCAGTTTTACAAGATGAAAAGAGTTCTGGAGATGGTTGGTGGTGATGGTAGCATATTATGAATGTATTTAACTACCAAACTGTACACTTAAAAATGGGTATGATGGTAAATTTTGTGTTAGCATATTTTACCACAATGAAAAAGAATTGGGAAAAAAGACATTAATCCTGCTATCATCTTTGCATATAATGATCAGCATTATCTAAACGGACAATATTGTCTTGAAATTTGAAAGACAGAATATCTAAATTTTTTTAACTTTACATTTCTAAATATATCAGATTTCCTTTTTTACTTGCATTGCATAATGGCATAATAACAAGGAAAACAGCAAACATTAATATCTCAAAGTTTTCATTCTGATGACTCAGTTACCTAATATTTGCAGCGGTTTGTATGGTCTTAGACAGACTTGATCGGATTTTGGTTCAGGTTTAGTTGTATGACCCCAATCATGTTAGTTACTTTGGTTCAATTTGCTTCCTTATCAATAAAATGAAGTGTGCGATTATTTATTTTTATGGGTTAAATAAGAACGGGGATGCAATAAGGCAGCTTTTGATGGCTTAATTGAGGCACAAATGTTATTAGAAGAAACATGCCTCACCCTCACCAATCTTCCTCAACTCTTTCTCCTTGAAGAGAGGAACAGAGCCTATTATCTAGCAGGCTTTCAGACCCGGTAAACTCGAGATTAGATGACAAGTTGCTAACTGTCTGGTAGATTGGTAAGATTGTGAGACAGATGTAAGTGTTTTAAAGATGAGGAAACAATTTCTAATAAATAAATAAATAAGAGGAAACAAAGCATGGTAAATAACTTTAGAGAAGCCAATTCTCCCTATTTACCCTAACTCTTCATAGAAACCGACCACTATCTGGAAACTCCAAGACTGGAAGCGTTGAGACAACACTCAGAGTCTGGTCATTTCACATTGACGCTGGAGTTCCCAATGCAGGCAGTGGCTAAGTGGCTTCCCAGTCAGTTGATGCAAGCAGATGGGAACCAGAAAAAGATGAAGAAAGTAATGCCCTCAGTAATTGTAGCTAACTGCCTGGATTATGAGAATATCGGAATCTCATTTTATTAGTTCTAAAAATTATAAGAAATACATTGAGAGCAATTTACATTTAGCAACCCAGAGATGGTTTGTGGAGTTCTAATTTGGATATAAACAATGTTACTATGTTGGTGAAGCCTAAATCATGGATATTACATGTGACCTGACTTTCATTGTCCTTATACTATAAATAGCATGTAAATAATCATGATACTTTCTTCCCCTTTTCCCACTTAATATCTTGAAATATAGAAGGAATCAAGACTTTAAGGAGTTAACTAGACTGGTGTTTTACCTCCAGACTGAGCTGTACTTTAAAACTGATAAGGGTGTCTTAGGACTCACAACTAAAAAGTAGGAGTTTAGCACAAAATTGCTATGATGATACTGTCCCATAATAACTGGATGAGGGAAAAAATATCTTACAATGTTCATCTTCCTTACTATGAGTTATGAATTTTGTAAGTATCTTTCATAGAGGAGATACCAATGTATTTTTGTTACTCACAAAGTATTCCAAACTGAAAAGGGAATTTTTCAAACATTTATTCTAGTGTTGAATGTGAGAATTCCAAATTTTCAAGGCCAGATTAAATCTTCAACTTAAAATATATTTCCAAGTTACATAGCACACTCAAGGATATAAAGAAATGAACACTGTCATCATTATATCATCAAGAAATTTAGAACAATTTAGCAACAATTCTGGCATCTACCTAAGGTGTATCTAATCTCTAACAATTTTTCCATGCAGACCTAAGTGTAAATCCATTGCTATTTTAATCACTTAATCCATTATACTTAATGCTTTCCTCTCTTGCTAACAACTGAAGTTCTCTGATCTCATGTGTATATGAGCTAGGAATACACCATGAGGAATCCTTGGGGATTATACAGATATATGTAATTTTTTCAGGACATAGGCACGCATAGAATAAGAATAAATTTCAAAAACAGCATTTCTGTCTCATGGTAATTGCCAGTCTTCTCAATTTCCCATTATCACATCCTGTAATTCTTAATATTCATGAAATATGAGCCACTGTCATTCTATTAAAAGGGACTTCTTTCCCATTTTCTTAACACAGTTATACATATTCCAAATCCCGAAAACTAATTTTGGCGCTATATACTTATGGGTTTTTTTCCTTAATGTACTCAGGAATTGCACTATGACATATCCTTGGCTTCATGTAGTCTAGCCACATGACAGTGTTATGATTAGGTTGTGCTGTCTCTGCTGTTGAATTTTTAAGTGCTTGAAAAAATATCCAATATAAATTTGTAATTTGCTCAACTCTACTATGCAAAGAAAAAAACTGCATACAGCCACATTGTAACAAATGTCTTTCATATCAGTCCAATGAGATAATACTATATAATAGATGGGGGAAATGAGTTTACATCTCCAAAATGCTAAGTAATAATAATAAATCTTTTGAAAATGAAGCCAGCATTTGAACTCAGGTCTGTCTTATTTGATATCTCATTGTTCTGCAAAATTTCATCCCAGAAATATGGGTTAGTTAATGCCATAACAGCAACTGTCAAACAATGGACATGAGGTGGATAATAAATACCTTTCATTTTTCTGTATGGATAATTCTTGGAAGCTTCCTGTATGCTTCTCAGGATACCTATTGGAATATATTCTTCATTTCTCAGACCAATAGCCTTGGGAATACATACATCATCATATTGCTTTTCCTTCTGTCTTCAGTTTTCCCAACTCTCAATCTTGCTTCCTTAGATAATCTCCCCCAATAAGCTCTCTGCAGCCAAGTCCTTGTTTCCAGCTCTGCTTCTGGGGAAATACAAACTGACATAGCCATCTGTGCACTACCATAGTTTGCTGCCTTCTGTGGAGGTTGAACCCAACAGGATTGTGTTCATTTAATTTTGCAGACTTCTGAAAGTTCTGTGTTGAAAGAACGCAAGATGCTAAAAAGGAAGCAATAGCAATGGAGAGTGTTGGGTTGACAGAGTGAAAAGCTTATAAATAACCTAAATGGACCAGTCATTTATACCTTTTTGTGCCTGTTTCCTCACCTAGAAAAATAGAACTATATATTCTATAAATTATTGCTTTCCCAGGGCCTTAATTCAATATTTTAAAGTCTTAAGTGAGAAAGAAATGTGTGAGTAAGCAATAGGTATAACCTAAATAGGTCCATACTAGAATGCTGAAATAAGTTAGTCTTTCTTTTTGGTTAGCCCATGACCCATGGGTCAAGTGATATGACCTGAGGGCATTCTCGTAATCACTAGACACTTTTTCTGAAAGCATTTACCCTTTTCTTTGTCAGCCAGGGTGGAATTTAGTGGACTCTGTTCCTAGTGACTTAACCTAAGAGAATCTCTACAGGTATAAAAAAGGAGAAATACTGCACAATGAGATGATATACAGAAGTCAAGCATGAGAAAAAACTGAATTTAGCAGATTATTGATTTTGCCTATATAGGAAAATTTTGCTGGTTTCTGATATGGCAAAAGAAAAACAAAAGGAAACATTCCTTCTGTAGCTTTTGCATATTGAGCCCTCTTACCTTTGAGTGCCCTAAAAGAGTTCAAATTTGGAATAAAGAGGAAGTGGCAGGGGAATCATTAACCTCATTGTTTCCTGGGTTCTCTCTGTTGTACCATAAGTGACTGGGTGTTCTGACAGGAATGAGTCTTGCTCCTGGGAGGCAAGATGATGATCGATTAGACAAACTATAATGGTCTCTTTTAGCCCATAACTCAAGGATGGGCCTAAATAATATTTTTTTTTATTTTTAGGACTCTATTTATATATCTTTCCCATTTTAAAATTTATTCTTCCTGTAAAGTTATTTTCTTGTACATATTTATGATATTCTTATTATGAACTAAATTTCTTAAATTTACATTTCAATTCCAAATAGCTTTCCTCTGTTCCAGACCCATCCATATACCCAAATATGTTCCAAACTTCTCCTCTTAAAGACTTCAACTCCACAGACACCTCCACTCCAATATGTTCCAAGTGAGTAATCATCATTGCTCTTAAAATCTTTTTTCTTTATTTTTCACATCCTTTATTCTAAAAATCCCTCTCCTAGGAGATGACACCATCCCACTACTTTTTTTCTTTTTTTCTTTCTTTCTTTCTTTCTTTTTTTTTTTAGAAACCTCCAAGTAATCATTGCATCTTCCCTCTCATTATCTGATTTAGTCTGCTCAGGCTTCTAGAAAAAAAAAATACCATAGGCTAGTGACTTAAACAATAGACATTTATTGCTCAGAGTTCTGGAGGCTAGAAAGTCCGAGATCAAGGAACCAGCCAATATGGTTCTGAGGGAAGGCTTTTTTTCCTGACTTGCAGTTAGCTATCTTCTTCTAGTGTTCTAACATGGCAGAAAGATAATTCTGGTCTCTTTTTCTCTTCTTATAAGGACACTAATCCACCATGGGAGCTGACTCTCATGACCTTCTCTAAACCTAATTACTTCCCAAAGGCACTACCAGCAAATACCATCATATTGGAGGTTAAGGCTTCAACATATGTGTTTGGAGGGACACCTGGGTGGTTCAGTGGTTGAGTGTCTGCCTTTGGCTCAGAGCATGATTGAGGAGTCCGGGGATCAAGTCCCTGGATCATGTCCCACATCGGGCTCCCTACATGGAACCTGCTTCTCCCTCTGCCTGTGTCCTGCCTCTCTCTGTGTGTCTCTCATGAATAAATAAATTTTTAAAAAAATGTATTTGGAGAGGACACAAATATTCAGCCCATAATATTCCACCCATGGCTCCCCAAATTTCACGTCTTTCTTGGATGCAAAAGGCACTCATTCCATCCCAACAATCCCAAAAGTTTTAACTCACTTCAACAACTCTAAAATCCATATTTGCATTTAAATATTATCTCAATAATGAGGCTTGAGGTACAATTTACCCTGAAGTAGATCTTTCTCCAGTTGTAAACCTGTAAAACCAGAGAGAAGTTATGTGCTTCCAAAATACAATAGTAGGCCGGACCTTGGATAGACACTCTTGTTCCAAAAGGGAAAAATCAGAAGAAAAAAGGAGCGGCGGGCTTCATGCAACTCCAAAACCTAGCAAGGTAAACACCAGTAGATCTTAGCGTTTAAGAATAGCTTTCTTTGGGTTGATACTCTGTGTTCAGGACCCAGTGCAGATATTGTCCTGCCTCCAAAGTCCTACGGAGGATGGGTCTCCAGGCTGCTGCTGTCCATTCTGTTGGAATGGAGGTAATGTCCCTCCCCTCCCCACTTTGGAGCCGAGAAGGCAATCCTGGTGATCTTTGAATCACCTTCAGTGTCATTTCTGGCTTGTCTTGAAGAATAGCTCATGTTTGCTGCCAAATAACTCTATGGTCCAGCTGGTAGGACCTTAAAAGTCTTACAGCTTTCTTTCATTTTATCCTGTCTCTGTCCTCTTTAGTTCAAACTGGCAGTATTTCTGCTCAGGTAGCTGAGTAGGTCTGCGGTTTATTCACACTGATAAACTCCTTAGCAAATGATCGTTCAGCCATACTCGTATGGTTCTCTTCAGAACAAGTTTTCTCATTTTGGCAATATAGATATATAGGCTGAAATTTTTCCAAATCTTTAAATTCTAGTTCCTTTTTTGCTTAACATTTCCTTCTTCAATTCATTTCTCTCTTCTCACATTTTCTCTAAAGTCAGAAGGAACCAAACCACTTTTTGGTTTTAAAATCTCCTCAGCTAAATATCCAGCTTCATCCCTTGCAAATTCTGTCTTCACAAAACACTAGAACACAATTCAGCCAGGTTCCTTGATGTTTTATAACAAGGATTACCTTTTCTCCATCGTCTACTGATATGTTCCTCATTTCCATCTGGGACCTCACCAGAATCACCTTTACTATGCATATTTCTACCAACATTCTGTTCATGCTTAGTTGTGTATTCTCCAAGAAGATGGAACCTTTCTCTATAGCTTTCTTCTCTTCTTCCAGAATTACCTTTAAAAGTCCCTTTATGGCAATCTAGGCTTTTCTAACATGCACCTCAAAACTCTTGCAGTCTCTACCCATTACCAGTTCCAAAGCCAGTTCCATATTTTAAGATACTCGTTACATAGCATTCCATTTCTCAGTACCAAAATCTATATTCATCAGGATTTTCTAAAGAAACAGAACCAAAGGAATATGTATATACAGAGAGAGAAAGAGAGAGAGAGATTACAAGGATTTGACTCATGTGATTATGGAGGCTGAAAAGTCCAGACCCAGGAAAGCCAACGGTATAGTTCCAGTCAGAGTCCAAAGGCCTAAGAAACAGAAGAGCTCATGCCAGAAATTCCACTTCCAGTCTGAGCCAAAGACAGGAAATCACTAATGTCCCAGCTTGAAAACAATCGAGCAAAGAGACAATCCTTTCTTACTTAGCCTTTTATTCTACTCAGGCCTTCAAGAGATTGGATAAGGTCCATCCTCATTGGGCAGGGCAATCTTCTTTCCTCAGTCTATGATTCAAATGTGAATCTGAATGAGATCCAGAAACACCCTCACAGACACAGCCAGAAATAATGTTGAATCAAAGATCTGAAAACTCATGGCCCAGTCAAGTGGACACATCAAATTAACCATCACATTATCCATCCAAACTTGCAGAATCAAGTTCAAATTTTCATCATTTACTGCCTGAGAAAATGTAATATCCCACCTAGCTCTTGCTCTGTCTAGCTCTCAGCTTCCAGAAATATATGCCTAAAATACAAATCCCTACCATCTTCAGGATATGGCATCTGGTTACATTTCCTGTTTAGTCTAATCTATCATCCTTCTTCACTCCTTCTCTTTGGTTAGCTGAATTATTTCCTTTCCCTCAACTGCGTTGTATATTCTCTTATCCCTTTTGCCTTTGCAGATGACTCATTCAAAATTTAACCCCTTGTTTATTCCTTCATCTAAGTAAATCTCAAAATTGTTTTAAGCTTTGTCTATATAGAGAAGGTGAAGTAGGAGGATTATGAGGAAGAAAAAGATTCATATTCACAAAATTCTTATTCTTCTGTATTTCTTATGCTCTGAGTGGTAAGCTCTATGTGACCTGCCTAACAGTGAAGGAACAAGAGTCACATGGTCATTTATCCCAGAAAATGGCAATGAATACTTGAAGTTTTTCCTTAGGGTTTCTAACCCCTTGGTTAAGATATGGTATTTTTAACAACTCACAGCAGATATAAATTTCTAGTGGGTCTCTTGGCCTCATGTAATATATGTATCCCTGTACATCTACTTCCCTTGGCCCATTTATTCCTTAGCATCTTAAAGGACAACTAAGTCATTTCTACTCAGCTCAGAAAGGGCCATAATCCTTTTCTTAAAGTTTCTAAGAGCTCCCGTAGGTCTCATCTCAGTGAGTTTCCTTATTCCTTAGAGTTCTTGCCAGAGTGTTAAACCCAGTGTCCTAAGAAAGTGTCCCCAAATTAATGAATTCTTCCTTACTTTGCCTATGTTCTGGCTCCCTTGATCATCATAAAATTCCAGTAACGGTGCCATTCCCTGGTTCTTGCTGGTACATACTACCTAATTTTTGTAGCTTGTTCAGAGTATAATCTCTTTCTTCCAGTATGAGGTCCAATGTGATCCAGCAGGTTTATTTGGTGACTTAAAACTACTTGCCCCTTGGCAGCCAAGAGAGTGGATGAGGCAGCCAGAGTGGAACACCTGTTGCTTTGCAAGGGAGAGGTCCCTGCAGTGTCTTTTCATACAGGAGAAATGCTCACTCTAACTAGAGAGGCATGGAGTACCTCTGTAAACTCTAAGGGTTTGGAAAGGTCTGCAAAGGCAAATTCTTCAGGAGCATCTACCTAGATTTTCCAAGATTATATCCCAGGGCCCCAGGTTTTCCCAACCAAGAGAAAGACCTGGTATTTTATTTCATTTTAGGATAGAAGACTTGTCCACTCTAAGAATTATTTTTTGTCCTCACTAAGCATTTAAATGTCCCTGAAGCTCTGTGACACTACATATCAAGTCCATCTATTCCTCATTATGTTCATTCTTCCTCTGAAGGAAATAAGGGCCTATTTGTAATTCACATTACAAATAATTCACAAGGGACATATTTGTATGTCCCTTGGCTCTCACATTTAGCCTTTAACAGCATGTTAACCACACTCAGTTTCTCAATATCCCTCCACCGGGCTACAGTACAGCCTGATAAAAGCCAGTCAATTCTACTGTTTTTATAATCATTGTCCAACTCCACCCTCAACCTTTGCCTTCAGTTGCTTACATGATCACAGCAGCAAGATATTTCTCTCCACTGGGATATTATCCCAAGCCATGACTAGTTTCAGAAGTTGGGCTGCCACAATGTTCCAGAGACTCCCCATGCCACACATTCTACTCAGAATGGGGTGCTCCTTGATAGCTTCTTTGCCAACTGATAAGTAATGCTGTTCAGAAACTGTCTCATTCAGTCTAATGGAGTCTCCAAGCAAAAGTTGCCTGTTAGGGGAATCTCATATTGAGCAGAAATGGTGTACCTCTGGTATCTCTGTGATCTGAACTCTGTCACTGGCTGGGAGCAACCCAGGAAGAATAATCAACACATGAGTGCCACAATGAATCTGAAGGTATAGCAGCTGGAGACTGTCAGACAACTATGTTCTCAGCAGCAGGTTCTCTAAAGGAAGAAAGATCTTGAAGGGAGCATAACTCTATGTCACATCCACCACAACATTCTACTCTACCCATCTAATTTGCATATTTGTCCTTAGGGCATATGTTTATAAGGACAGGGCTGGAATAAAGTGAAGACAAAAGGGAAGTAGAAAGCATATCACTCTTGTAACAAAAGAAAGAGACTACAGCCCAGCTGTAGATGATGGTTGACTCTTGGAAATGCTAAACCAGTGCTCTCAGGGCTTCCAATCGCTCAAGAGAAGCTAGATTTTCTTTTAAATCATTGTATATTTTAGTAAGAACAGTTCAAAAAATTTTAAATACAAATAATAAAAACAATAAAAACTGCATAAAAATTTTTTCAAATCTCTTAAATCACAATTAATTCTGACATCTGTCACAAATTATTTGTTTGTAATAACAGGAACCAAAATTTGTCAAATTTGTCGAGAACAAATTTTTGTTCTTTAAAAACAGTGATTTCCAATTCTGGATAGGGTGTAGTTTACTGTTGTTATAAAACCAGGGGGAAAAACAGATAACTGTAAAATCATATTTTGTATTGGCTTTAAGACTTGCAAAGAAGTTTAAAGAAAATAAATTCCAGTGAGAAATAAGACATTCCTAGGTAAGAATGACTGGTTTCCCTTTGAGGGTATTTGCTGAATCTGAGCATGGGCTGACAGACCTTACATAATGTGAGGGACCCACTTTGGTAAGGAAAAACTGGAATAGCTTTTAATGACCACATAGTTTGGCATAATGCATTTTGATCTGAAAGAGAGTCACATTGCATTTAGTTTTCTCCATTTTCTGAGATTCTCCTTGGGACTGTGGCTGATTTCATGGCTCCGTGGCTAGAAGCTGGGCTGAAAAGACAGAGAACATAGCACCTTGACGATAAAATCTTAATGATAAAGAAAGACTTATAATTAAAGTCCAAGTAAAGATTTTCCCTCAAGGCTTTTGAAACCACAGAGTAACTAAAACTAACTAAAGCTGCTACTGAGTCCTAATCCAGCTCAACATCCAAGTGATAAACTCATTCACCTAGCTTCCTGACAAAAGAAAGGACTGTCTTTGAGGAAAATAACGTCTACTTCCCTCTCTATGGTTTTTCTATGCACCCTGTCTAGCAAATAATAAGAAATTAGGGAATATGACCTACAGTTAAGAAAAAAGATAGTCAATAGGAGTAGATTCATGTATGATCCAGATGTTAGAATTTCCAGAAAACGACTTAAAAATATCTATTGTAAGAATGTTTTCAAAGTAGAGAAAGTGAAGGAAGAAATAGAGAAAAAGATGAGAATTTCAACAGAAAAAAAAAATGGAATCTTTAAAAAGGACCAAATGGTGAAAATTACAAAATCTGAAAAAAGAATTCTTGGGATTGAAGAGGAAATGAAAGGCACAGAGGAAACGATCATTGAACCCCAAGACAGATCATATAAGCACAGAGAAAAAAAATATTTAACTAATCATTTACAGCATATGAAGCCTGCATATTACTCAATTCTCTTTCAATATGCTTTATTGACTAGGGAAAAAGGAAGTAGAGCTATACTTAATAGCTTGGCATTAGTCATTATCAGCCAAGTCAAATTATTTTTTTTTAATTTATTCATTTGAGAGAAAAAGAGAGCAACAACAAGAGCATGAGCAGGGTGGGAGGAGGCCTTCAGAGGAAGAGGGAGAAGCAGACTCCCTGCTGAGCAGGGAGCCTGACACCAATGCCAGGCAATCCCAGGACCCTGGGATCATGACCTGACCTGAAAGCAGATGCAGCCAACTGAGCCACCCAGGCAACCCCAAGTAAAATTATTTTATACCACAATGTAAGTAGTGACTATATCCACCGTAAGTCCAACCACACACAACAAAGTTGAGAACTTTTAGTATGGACCAGCTCACATACAGACGTATTTCTAATACCAGCTCTATCATTATGTTTTTATCACTATCTCTCAGTTTCTAAGCCTATAAAACAAGCAGTTGTGTGGTTCACAATGATTTTGAAAACGTGACATGTTCAAGGATAGTTACATAAGGGTTCTTTATTAAGACAGATCTACTTAAGGTTTTGGTTTGTTTGTTTTTATTTAAGGGTTTTTATTACAAATTCTTTTTATAGTCTATTAGCAACATTCTGATAGGATTCACACAGGGTACAACTCTGTCTTTAATAGCTATTCCTTCAATTTACAAAACAAAGATTATGTATCTTACCCATCCTCTATCTTACTATAGTATATTTCATGGGCTGAAGTTGGAGATGTTAAAACTTCCAGAACCATGAAAAAAAGTTATAATATCATTGTGAAACTGAACTCCAATAACTGGGTAAAAAAAATCTCTGTGCTAGTCAGATGATATCCAATTCTTGGTGATCAACAAAACTGAAGAATCTGATGGAACTAATTGCTGGTTGAACTTTAAACATGATTTTCTAATAATATGTCATAATATAATATTTTTCATTTATATCTAAAGGGCACAAAGGGCATTTATATCTAAAATGCCACAAGTGGCATTTCTCATTCACATCCATTTATGTAAACAAGTTTGCTGGGTACTTACCTATAATAATGAAACACAGGAGTAGAATTGAAGTTGGACATTATTCTAACAAAAAGTAATGTTTATTATCAACAGATATAAGAATTATTTTTTAAATTGCAACCATATTATTATGAGATAAGATTTACTTAGCAAATTTTGAATTTGTTTAGGTTATTATTAGCAATTGTATCCTAATGAATATAAAATAATTCAGAATCATTGACTATGGAAAATTTAGTTTTAAATTTTAATTTACTTACATATTTTTGTTGCAAATGTTTATATATGATCTGAAAAGGAATGCTATACATTAAAGGTAGCACTTTACATTCATCTAAAATTTTATGGGGGGAGTGGATTGAACACGCAAATATAAAAAAAAAGAAATTAGAAAATTTATGGCTATTTAGTAAGAGCTTGTTCATGCATTTTCAAATTAATAATGGCAACTATAAAGTCTCTATGGACTTTACATTCTATTAAGTGCAGCAGTTTTATTTTTTAAAAAATCAATATTTACAAAATACCATAAATTATACCCTCACATCCATTGTAAATTATGATAAAAAAAGTCAACTTGAAAATGTGCAAATAAGTAAAAATTTTTAAAATCATTAAATATTGTCTATGATTGTTTCTTAGACTCCATAAAATATGATTCCATAAAATATGAGACTTGCCCTTAATGATATCTGCTACTATTTACCTATAATTGTTTTTATTTATAGAAATATTTAATATGGTTCCATAAAATATGAGACTTGCCCTTAATGATATCTGCTACTATTTACCTATAATTGTTTTTATTTATAGAAATATTTAATATGGTTCCATAAAATATGAGACTTGCCCTTAATGATATCTGCTACTATTTACCTATAATTGTTTTTATTTATAGAAATATTTATAGAAATATTAAAGAATATTAAAGAAATATTATGCTTTCTTAACAAGCTATTCGCAAAAACAAACTGCCATAAAGACACTTCTTTTCAGAAGGTACTATATACATTCAACAAATTTCCACAATATAGAGTTGGAAGACCCCTAATGTTAAGAATTAAGAGAAAAGAGAAAAGGCCTAATTCAAGCTGTCCTAGGTAGCCTTCAGAAATTAGAGAAAATATAAGTGATTTTCTAGCATTTAGTTGTTTGAAATCATGCTAAGCAACTGTGTTCTTCCTCTTTTCTCTCTCTTAACTCAGCCAACAGAAATATCTGGAAGTAAGCATTCCAAACAATTGTCACTCCAGTTATACCAGTAAATTCTACCATTTTTTTAATTGCCAGAGTTGTTTCTTTTTTTTTTTTTCTTTAATGTTTTGATGTATATAATAAGTGAACATTTTGCTACTCCAAACTTTTGAATAAGTTAAAACTGAACACTGAAGTTGAAGAGAAAGATCTTCCCCTTTCCCAAGTAAATTCCATTTCCATTTTACTGCTTGATGAACTATACTGCAATAGAATATCAAAGTGTTTGCTTACAAAAACAAAACATTCATGAACAGCAAATTTGGTCAAAGCAAAGTTTCACAAATAATAGAAGTGATAAATGCCTATTAATTTGATCTAAATTACAATTTGCTTTCTTTGGGCTCTAAAGTGGTAAATGTGGAGCCAATAATTTAAATGGTTTAATTGTGTTTTTTTGTATTTTTTGTCAAGTTTGTATTGTGTATTTGTCATCTAGAATTTGCTTTTTAGTCTACCGTCTTCTGTTAATAAGGGTGTTTAAATTACAATGAAAACTCACTAGCAAGGGAATTCAGTGGAATGTTAGTGACATCCAATCTCATGTGTCCAGAGTTCTCTCAATCATAAAACATGTGAGATCTACAATTTCAGCACTGATGCATGACTATAAACTTCTAAGATTAAAAAGCCGCCAGGTACTATTGAGTTCATTATAGAAAGGTGACAATGTTTCTATCAGCATATAAAAGAAATATAATCATTAAAGTCTCCAGGAGATAGCTTGTGTCTACTTTAAATGTTATAGGTGTGATATTTAGTTTCAGACTTTTTTTTTTATAACCTATCTTCTTACTGGTTCTCTACAGCAACACTGCGCTCTAAATCTATCTGATGTTTCAGCCAATGTTTTCAAAAACCAATCACCTTAGCAAAATGTCTCTTCTTTTTTATATCTTTATCACATAATAAATATGAACTACCCCTTCAAAGGCTACTCAAGACTGATGGCAGAATTTAAATGACTTTTATTCATTTTTGTTTTTTCATCAAAGGTATAACTATGTGCTCACTTGGCTTTTGTATAAAATGCTGAGAAGAACAGAACTGAAACCTCTGAGAAATGCTGACTTTTATTTCTAGGGTTTATAGGGATTTTTTTAATAAAAATGATCATATGGGTTTTAAATTAATGTTTTTCAATTTTTCTTTGGAGGAAACAGCTTTGTGGAATGAAAAACCGAATGCCTAATAAGAAAACTCTAATCTGATAAATATACCCTTCCCCAAGGAAATTAGAGTGTTCTGATGATATATACTTTTAACTTCATTATGCACCCTCTGGCTTGTAAATACAATTAATGAAAGTATTTATTAATTCCTGTCATCAAGGAGAATGAAGAAGAATGTACAAAAACAAACTTCTTATAGTCCCTCCCACAAATCATTAAAAGCAATAATGCATTGCCCCCATTAAAAAAACATCAAAATATATGTTATGATTTCCTTTCCTGTATTTCCAAAATTAAAGTAAACACATGGGGCACCTAAGTAGCTCAGTTGGTTAAGCATCTGACTCCTGGTTTTGGCTCAGGTCGTGATCTCAGGGTATTGGGATAAAGCCCGTCAGGCTCCATGCTCAGCATAGAATCTGCTTGAGATTCTTTCCCTTTCCCTCTCCATCCCCCTCAGCTCCTCTCCTGTCTCCCTCTCTCTCTCTCTCTCTCTCTCTCTCCCTCCAATAAATACAATCTTTAAAAAATATATTAAAATAAGCACATAGTTTTTGGGTGGTGATTTAGATTTTTTTCATTGACCCCAGTAAAATAAAAGAAATTAAAGAAAAACCTACAGTTAGGATTATATAAGAATGGTATATCTACACTGGTAGATCTCTGTTCTGCTGTGCAGTAGAAAGGTTTACCACAAGTCATAATACAAACTTTCTTCTTGTGGAGTTAGTTTCTACTTTATAGTCACAACTTAAAATTAGATTAGGCCAAACTCTCTGGTCAAAGCAGAAAGTGAAATGAATCAAAACTGTCTTGGGAGTAGAATGAGAATAAATTCCTAATTATTTTTTAGTATAATCTTCATTTTAAGTAAATATGTTGTAAGTCTATTGATGTCACGTGTACTCTCCAAAACCAAATACTAGGTTCATATTCACTGGAAGAGGCACAAAACTGAATCAACTTTTAATATTTCCCATTGGCATTCTAAGAAAGACATTATAGAACTATCTTCTCCACTTGTACCAGCTCAGCCTACAAATATCTAGACATTCCATTATGGATTAATAATTAAACCAGTAGAAAAGACTATGAAAATACTGTCAATCTTGTCAAATAAAATGAGTCCTCTTTGGCAGTTATTAATCAAGATATATCATTCGCAAAAAGATTGATTTGAGGAGAGAGAAGGTTCTTGGTATACTGAAAAGAACATAGACATGGGCAATGACACATGGAGGGTGTCATCATAGATCTGCCACCAACTCAGCATTTAACGTCTTTAGGTCTCTGCTCCTCCATCATCAAAGGAAGATTCTAAAAAATGAGAAGACTGATGACAGGCCATCTAAGCCACTCAGCAGAACCCTTCAAGTTGGTAGGTACATCATAATAAGTCTCTTGTTCCTTTAACAGGTACTATCCTAACAATTTAATATACATCTTTCTCCATGAACTAGTCTCCACCCCAGTGTGTCAACTTCTTTCTCTCTTCCCACACCAAATGTAGATTTCTGGAGGATAGGAACATAGAAACCGCAGAATTCTGGGAAGAGAGAGGGAGTACTCATTGGATGAATTGGGGTAAGAAATCAGGGGTATTAAGTCAATTAATATATGTAAAGCATGCATCTAGTCATTCCTAATATACTGTGAATTCAATAATAATTAGCAGTCCTGAACCCCTAGATACGCAACCTGTGTCATTGAACAGGACCCTGAAGTTAGTTGGGCCTTATGCTTGTCTTAATGCCTTGCTATTGCTGTCTTCAAATTCTTAATAAGTTGTTAACAAAGGGTCTTGCATTGTCATTTTACACTGTGCTCCACAAATTATGTAGCCAGTCCCGAGTTTTGGCTATAATGATATAACGTTATTTTAGCTCTATTAGAATTATCTGTTTACAGTCATCCCACTATACTGTTAATGCATGAAGGTAAAAACTAAGTTTTGTTCATTTTATACTATCACAAAACAAATCCTCCTTGAAGAGTGAACGGAATATGACACACATTTTCTAAGTTTTAAGAACTTATATAGAAAAACCCCATGATAACTTGAACTGAAAATGGCTCAATTGTGATTGGACCCCATCTTTCACCTAACCTCCATTACTCAAATGGGGGCAGATACAAGTTCTAATCTTCTGTGGACAGAAGGGAATAAACCCAGGAAAATGACAGGTGGTCTACCTCAGGATACAAGAAGGGGTGCAGAGAGCAAAAGGGAGTTTCTCCTTCTAGTTTTTTCCTGCACCAAGAAACTGGAAGATTTCTGCAATCTCCCCTACTGCACTGGAAGTCCCAATCAGTAACAGACTCAATCCTTCCCAATGATACTTCAGCCGAGTCACTTAACTGCCACCAGATGGTGCCAAAATACAGCAAAGATTGGGCCTACTTGTCTCCCATTCAACCAGTACTGAGATCTTCTAGAACTCAAGGTCACCTTGCCATTCAATTCACAAATCTATTTTTGGGTCCAGTTTGTTGCCATGGGGGGGATTTTGTAGCTGGAAAAAAACTAAAACCAAGACATAAGAATTGATTAAAAATTAGTTGCAATTGAACGGCTTCTTCAAGTGTGTGCCATGAACCTTATGAGATAAACATTTTTTTTTTAAGAGTGTATGTTATATTCCCTTGCTTGATGATTCATGTTGCCAAATAATATAGAATTCTTACAGGAAAAGCAGCTATTTAATTGTGTTTAATCCATATATTTTCAAGTTATACTTACTAACACTTTCATACTGGTTTCTGCAGAAAATGTATAGAAAATGTTAAAATAGCTATCAAAAGATACAAGGTTCAGAAACAAGAAAATCTATGTGGCCTTGGAAAGTAGGAAAAATATTCAAGCTCTAACATTTCGTATCTGTGATATCATTTCAAATTCTCTGTGGAACAAGAGGTATTTTATCATATTCATTGAAATATCCAATTCAACAACACATTCAAAACATAGTGATTTTACTGACTATTTTGTAGAGAGGTGGGAGGAAAACATTCTTGTCACGTATTGCACAGCAAAAATGTAATAAAATTCCCCATTAAATATTTCT
The DNA here is from genome assembly GCF_053574225.1 of Canis aureus. Lineage (NCBI taxonomy): Eukaryota > Metazoa > Chordata > Mammalia > Carnivora > Canidae > Canis > Canis aureus. Next base: position 45,826,036 of record NC_135617.1, on the reverse strand, counting down.
ATTTTTGATTGTTTCCCAACTCAGCAACTTAATCTCTTCTCTTCTTCCTTCCTACATACAACTCCCAGGAAACACCCAAAATTGTGTGGAGCAGTTCAGTTTGTCCCTTAGCTTGCTTACCCCATTCTACAAAATAATAGTTTACTAGTTACCAGCACAATGGACAAAGACCATCTATTTTCTCTCAAGGAAGCCCTTTCAAGTTTTCACTCCCTCAGCAAATGGCTTATTAAAGCATCTGCTTTAAAAGTTTCTTAACTGGGGCACTGGCTGGCTCATTCATATAGCATGTATCTTATCTCTAGGTTGTGAGTTCAAACCCCACATTGGGCAGAGATTATTTTTTAAGTCTTTTAACTGCAAAAATCTATTACTAATAAATTAAGATTTCCTCCATATTAAAAAATTAAAGAACATTCCTTGGATATTTTTACCTGAGGATAAAAATCTGACTCTAAGCCATTTTGTATGGAGATGTGGCAAAAGGATTGAAGGGTCTGGGAAACTGATGACTATTTTGTAAATGTATCTGTTTAACAAACATTAGTATAACATGCCATATGAGGCATTGTTTCTAAATGCTTTACAAACATGAATTCATTCAAAATATTGGCTTACAAATCTCAACTGCAATTCTAAAAGGTAGTGATAAGCCTTCTCATGCCTGCCTTTTCCCCTCATGCAAAGTCTAAATTGGGAAGATTTCCAGGGTTCTGCTGCAAAGTCAGTCACCGTTCCCTTCACTCATAGTCCAGGCTGCATCTTCCTAAACTCTACTTCATTGTTGAGGTTGATACTCCTCCCTGGGTTGTTAGCTAGCCAAAAATCTCTCATAGATTGGAGTGCCTGGACTGTGTGTCTTCTCTATTTATAGTCACCCCCCTTGGTAACATCGTTCATTAACGTTGCTTTAAGTATCCATAGGCAGATAGATTCATTCCAAGCATTCCAATCATCTCAAAAATTAACCTCTCCTCCGAACCTCCTCTTCTTGCAACTTCCTCAACATCTCAATTACAGGAGTAATAGGTCTTTGTAATTTAATGGTTCCAAAGCTGAACCCATGATCTTATCCTAGACCTGTGCCTCCCACTGCCTTCCCCATCTCACAATTGGCAATTCCATCCCACCAGTATCTCAGGCCAACATCTCTTGGAATCACCCTTGACTCCATTCTCTCACTCCTCTGATCTGATTCATTGGGAAATCCTCTAGCTCTGCCTTCAAAATTCCATACTTCAATTGCTTCATCCAAACCTTAACCAATGATCTTGGTCCATACCACCACCATCTCTCACCTGAATTATTGCCATAACCTCTGACTGCTCTTCATCAGCCTTGTCCCACTTCAGTTTATTCTCAAGACAGCATCCAAAGAGGTCTTTTAAAAATGTAAGTCATGTGTTATTCCTTTCTCAAAACAAAAACCAAAGCCATTATCTCTCTGGCCTTATCTCCTATGACTCCTGCTCATACCACACTGGGCTCTTTCTAATCCCTTAAATCACAGGGCAAATTTCTGCTTCAGGACCTTGGCACTGACTTTCCTTCTGCCTGGAATACTCTTCTTTCAGATACCTGCATGCTCACTCTCTTTCTTTAGGCTTCTTCTCAAACGTCAGCCTCTCCTTAAGACTTAACCACTCCAACACTTCCATCTCTCTTACCTGCTCCATTTTCCCATAGCAGTTAATCTTTTAACCCAAGACTTAGTTTACTAATTCATTATGCTTATTGTCTACCACTCTCTACCAGAACTCAAATTCTTTAAGATCAATGATTTTTGTTCACCAAGAGACTTTTGAATTTATAGCAGCAAATCTAAGAGTAAGATTCCTTTCTCTATTGTTTTGTTACCATCTTCATGGACTTGAGAAGACAAGATACGGGCTTGAGCCAAACAGTTTATTTTTTTTAAAGATTTTTTATTTATTTATTCATAGAGATGCAGAGAGAGAGAGAGAGAGAGAGGCAGAGACACAGGCAGAGGGAGAAGCAGGCTCCATGCAGAGAGCCCGACGCGGGACTCGATCCCAGGTCTCCAGGATCGTGCCCTGGGCTGCAGGCAGCGGGGCTGCCCGAGCCAAACAGTTTAAACCAGGCATGGGATAGTTATTTACACAGTAATTTGCTTTTTATTAGAGAAACAAAAATTCTCAAAGAAAATGCCTTTCAAAAATCAAGTTTACAAACTGCCTTTCTTCCTATCTCTCTGTCCCCTAAACAAATTAGTCAATCAGACACAGGGAAAGAAATATCTTCCCAGCCTTCTACACAATATAGAGCTAAAATTTCGGTTGCTTTCATCACTGCTGCAAGGTTTAATTTAGTAGCATCAAATGTGGGATTATGTACTACATTTACAGTATTATGACAGTTTAAGTAGTGTGAGATTTCAGTCTCCACTTTAAATTCCTTCTGTTGAAAAGGAATAGGGCTTCCTTCTGAAATTTTCAAGGACTAGGAAGTTGGCTTCTGAATCAATATGCTGTAGTCATTTAGTAACACTATCCTTGTTGGAGTCTGAAATGCTAAAGTCAACCAGTAGTAATGAGAATGGATGATAAAACACACAATTTGCTCTATGATAGATCCACTGAGTGTGCGTGTGCAGTTAAGCCCAATCATGCAAGCATTCAATGCTTTGTAGACAACAAAGTGCCCAAATTAAAACTATTTCAATCAAAATGATAAAATAGTTTTGTATATTCAAAAGTCAATTTCTCTGAAGGACCATTAAGCTTAATGGAAACAGTAATTTGACATTAAAGAACAATATGTGTGAGCTTTTTTGAATATGTCTTTCAACTAAGCTATGCCCCAAAAGCCTTATGAAATAAAATGAGAAAAATAATTAAATAATGTAATGGTAATCATATAAATTATGTAAAGTAGTGCAATGCCATTACACAATGAATACATTTAAGTCATTCATTCACCAAACCAATTATGAGAGAAAGCAATTAAGGCAATAGAATGGAGGAAAGCATATTTTCAGATTAGATTTGGAAAGCAAAACAGCAAGTTGACAAGATGTGCTTAGAGCCTTCCTGGTGTCAATATGGAAATCCTGTATCTGCAGATGGACATATGAATGACAGAGTTCTTCTATGATCAATAGATAAATGAAGGAATACTCAAGTCTCTGTACGTTAAAGAAAACATTTACCAGAATACCTAACCTAAAAGCTTAGTAAACCTCTACTTCGATTCAAACCTTTATTTTTCTTCCTTTTTCTCAATAGTTTTTCTTCATAGGTTTTTCTCTCAGTGTCCCTATTGTGAATCTCTTGCTCTCTAAGATCATCTCCTTTTGTCTTTTTTCCTCTGTTGCTTTGCTTTTCCCATTTTAAATCCTTTCTTCAAGTTATCAAGGGTAGTATCAAATGAAAATTTCTAAAAGTCCTTCTACATTTTTTTAAAGATTTTATTTATTCATGAGAGACACAGAGAGAGAGGCAGAGACATATGCAGAGGGAGAAGCAGACGCCCTATGAGAAGCCTAATGCAAGACTCGATCCCAGGACCCCAGGATCAAGACCTGAGCCAATGGCAGATGCTCAACCACTGAGCCACACAGGCACCTCATCTGTCTGTGTTTTAATACTGGTTTTTAAATATTTATTTCTTAAAATTATATCAAATTATATACAGTTTGTATCAGTTTATTTATTTTTAATTGAGTCTTTATTAAGATCACCTAGATGCAGATGAAACAACCCTCCACATCATGGATTTCCTTTCCACTGCCTGCCTGGAAGCAGTAGTCAGGAGTCAGAAGAACTGTATACTTTAAGAGTCCTATAAATCTCAAGGTTTCAGATATGTAATGTTATTGGTAAACAATTCACATGAATTTTTCAGCTGATGTGCCTTTCTTCTGATTATATTTTGGAGAGCCATTAATTCTTCAAAGATAGAACCTTAATAAGACATATGTGTATAACTGAAATACAGTTTAAGCTTAACAAAAAATATAAATAACAGTAATAGAAAATCAACATTCAATGTTTCTATGTCCATGGTATGAAAACTTCTATGTTGCTTCTAAAAGCTTTCTACATGCTTTTTTAAAATAAAGGTCTTGGATCTTAGAAAATTTAACCAGATAAATTTGCACATTACAAGTCTTAAAACTAGAAACCATATTATTAACTGTGAAACTATGTAATTAGTTTCTTTATGGGACTTCAATTTTTTGCTAGATAAAATTAAAACTGCCACCAAAAATTGAGGCCATTATGAACATGACAGGTCATTTGTTGAGAAAAAGGTTATGTAGAAATAGCATATAATAATTTGTTGGAAATATTAGCATATAGATGGCTATGAAATGTGTGAAGTATTATCAGAAGAATTCTAATCGAAAAATTTTGCAATGTAAGTCAAATGTAGTTCTATTCCAAGTGTAGTGAAGTTCTTAGCCCTAATGGCAAGCATAAGCTGCACAAAATGTATTTAACCTGAGGAAAAGTTAATGAGAAATTCACAATTCTGCTATTATTTTTAAAAACCATAAAAATGAAAGATACATAGCCATAACGTTAACATTCAACAAAGAATGAAAAAATATTATCTTTCTGCATAGAAAGAGTTAAATAAACATGTATTCAAGAATGTTCGCTGGTTTCTTAAACTTTCTTGATTACTCTAGTGTTTCTATCAGTGTAAGAGGGCTGTGAATTGTCAAGCTGGCCCACTGCTTCTGTATCTGTTCTGATAAACCAAATACCAAGCACCTTTTAGCCTTTTAAATTAACACAGTACATAACAGAACACATAGAAAAAATGACTCTGAGTCCATATTCAAAACACTGAACAACTCTGAAATTTATCTATCCTGCCATTTTTCTTTAAAATATTCAGCTTCATGTGTCTCTACTAGAACTTCCTGCAGTAAATTGACAAGAGTGGTTACAGAATCACAGTACCCTACTTAGCTGCACAACAGTAAATTCACTTAAGCAAAAGTTTTAGAGGTCTGTGTTGGTTTGCAAACTGGCCCTCATAGGGAGGGTAAGGAGACACCCAAGAGGAGGTAGATTGTTCCAGGTCGGTAGGTGGCAGGATTAATAAAGCAAGCATACTTGCATACGAGGCTTGTCTTAGGCAGCTGCAAGACCAGTAAATCTCTGCATCTACCTGCCAGAACCTTAAAAGTTTATGTAGAGACCTCTATTAGGTTCAGCCACATATATCATCCACAGAGCCTGAACAACACATCACTATCTCCAGGCTGTGTCTCTGTGGCAGCTTCCAGCGTGAGAAAGGCAAGCAGAGCGCTTAATATCATAAGGACAGGAGAGGGTGAGGCATCTCCCACCGCCCAGGTCAGCTAGAGATCAAGTGGGGGGCACATCCTCTCCACAATCAACAGTCCACGACAGGTCTAACTCCAAGGATTTAGATGCCATGTTAACAATAGTAACATTTTCAGAAGTATTGGGAAAATTAAATTGATTTAGAGATTCTTGAATGACTAAATGAAGAAACTTGCTTAGAAGGTAACAGAATTTTTGAAGTGTAATAACATGGAATGAGGAGCACCTGGGTGCCTCAGTGGTTGAGCATCTGCCTTAGGCTCAGGTCGTGATCCCAGGGTCCTGGGATTGAGTCCTGCATCAGGCTCCCTGCAGGGACCCTGCTTCTCCCTCTGCATATGTCTGCCTCTCTCTGTGTCTCATGAATAAATAAATAAAATCTTAAAAAAAAAAAAAGAACATGAAATGACTTTTCAGTTGTAGAATTCTTACATGAAGAGAAGGTAATGTAGCTTATCTTATAGGCCCTCCTACAAATGACTTGGATTAAACTATTGACTCCTGACATTTTAGTTTTAATTACTCAACACCCTAAGTAAAAGCACATTTAAATTAAATGCTTGGAGCTAAAATGCATCTTAATTTATATTGTAGCAGTTTCAAGTTGTGCTTTATTGATCTCTACCTCTTTAGAATTTATATGCAATTGTAAAATGAATTTTAAAGTTATAAAATAATTAAAGGTACATATGACAGACTGCTGCTTCCTGCCCCCATCTGTTCTGGTGTGTGTGTGTGTGTGTGTGTGTGTGTGTGTGTGTGATAGTAACATTTCAGCTAGCCACCCAGATGAAAACCACATTTCCCAGTCTCCCTCAGAGGTATGACTGGCCATGTGTCTAAGTTCTTACTAATGGACTCCATAAGGAAGGGAAGTGTGCAATTCCTGCATCACTTGCCTTTTACGAATGCTTCCCTCCCCTTCCTTTCTTTCCTTTTCCTTGCAGCTAGAAACGGCTGCAATAGTTTTGAGGCCAGCATCTAGAGGCATTGAAAAGTGGCCCGTCAGCCTGTGGCCACTAGCCCACCCTGGACTGCAAATTGAAAGAGGACTATAGTGCTGGCTGACTGTCCCTCCACCCTAGGGCATTTTTGTTCTCACAGTTCAGCCCATACACTAACTAATCTAGGTCATCCATTTTCAGGACTCATTTTTTAAGTTATTATAAAAATTTAATTTAGGAGTGTTAGAAAAATATGTTGTTCTCTACTCCTTGTTGCAAAATCATTTGTAAGGCTACAGATTTATACTCCATTGTTATTCACCATTATTGTACTGCTTTCTTTACAAAGATATTTCAGATTTCAAAATTATGAGACTTTCAATTCAGAGAGCAAAATAAATTGATTACATTTAAAAGCAAAAGATTATTTCTGAATCTGTGACTGACAGAGTTTTATTTTCTCATTTCTAATCTTCAGTTAGATCATACAGTAGCATGATAAACATAGACGAATAATCTTGTATGAATTATGCATAAGGGAAAAAGAAGAAAGAAAAGGCAAGAAACAATTGCCCTTTCGGTTTAAGATGTGTTAGTGAGTGTTGCTGAACTGATGTAGCACTTTGGTGTAAAGCCCTTGAGCCTTACTTGATGCCCTACATCAAACATTGAGTCTCAAGATGAGAAAAAACAAGACATCTGGTGTCAAAGGTAAGGAACCCATGTAACTCCGCAAGAGACCACTGCTTTGCTTTGCGCGTGACAGCCCAGTCTCCTCAGGCCCAAAGCACCTACCCTATATGACTGTTGGACACCTTATACTAATTCTAAAAAACTACATTTTAAAAAATGGACTATTATGTTTTCAAAGGAAAGGGGTACAAATGTACGTGCTTTTCTCAAAAAAAAAAAAAAAAGAAGAAACTACCATAGATATGTAAATAAGATGGTAAGAAATGTGGAATGAACTCTCATTTTTACATGAAATTCTCTGTGGAGGTAGTGCCCATATTCTTTCTGTAACTGCAATTTATTAAATTTCAGGAACATTCCTAAATAGTTGACCCCAACAACCTTAGCAATTACATACTGAGACTGGAACTTAATTCAAGTAAATGGCTTTAGCCACTTGCATAACTTTAGGAAAATTACAAATCCTTTCTAATCCTCAAAATGGAAAGATAAGGGCTGTTTTGATGTTGAAGTTTGTAAAACAATTAGTATAAATCTTGGCATATAGCTATACTCAGGATGTCTTGGTTATTATTTTGTTTACATGAATGGAAGCATAATACATACATTGTGTTATGTACTGTCTCCTAAAACTTGTTCTTTTTCTTCCCAAAAACATATCATGAGGCTATTTCCAAATCAGCATGTACAGGCTTGCTTCATTCTTTTGTATGGAATCCTTGGAATTCCACTCATGTAGCTCACTAATATTCGTGTACCTAATATGATATCCAGTATTTCTATTTTGATATTATAGATGATGTGCGCACGTGTTTGTGCATGTGTTGACATATGATTACAAATACATCAATAGGGATAAATTCCTAACAGTGCAGTTACTGGGTCAGAACTATGTGCCCTTTCTATTACATAGATATTGCAAAACCGCACTTCAAAAAGTTAACAGATATACATAGCTAGCAGAAATATATGTTCCACCTATTTCCTCATACTCTCATCAAATGTGGGTATGATCAAGCTCTTTTTTCCAAAGAACATGATCAATAGTTTTTGTTGCTTTAATTTGCATAGGTTTAATTATGAGTGAGCCTTACTTAGCTTCTTTTGTTGTGAATTGACTATACAAGTCTCCTGCCTTTTTTATTTAAAGATAAGAGCTTCTTATATACTAAAGAAAATAAGCCATTCTCATTTGTCTTTAGCTTTTATTTTCTTTTTCCTTTGTAACTTTTTCCTTTCCAAGATTATTTTATAAAATTGTTCCTACTACTTTCTCTTTTTTTTCATATTTTTTAAAGATTTTATTTGAATTCCAGTTGGTTAACATAGAGTATTAGTTTCAGATGTATAGTATAGTGATTCAGCATTTGCATACACCTGGTGCTCATCAAAAGTGCACTCTTTAATCCCTGTCACCTATTTCAGCCATCCCCTCATCCACCTTTCCTCTGCTAACCATCAGCTTGTTCTCTAGAGTCAAGAGTCTGTTTCTTGATTTGCCTCTCTCTCTTTTTTTCCCTATGATTGTTTGTTTTGTTCCTTAAATTCTACATATGAGCAAAATCACATGTTATTTGTCTTTCTCTGACTGACTTATTTTGCTTAGCATAATACTCTGGAGCTCTATCCATGTCATTGCAAATGGCAAGATTTCATTTTTTAAAAAGATTTTATTTATTTTTATTTGAGAGAGTGAGCAAGAGAGCAAGGGGGTGGGGCACGGTGAGGAGAGGCAGAAGCAGACTCCCCACAGAGCAGAAAGCCTAATTCCGGGCTTGATCCTGGGACTCCATGATCATGACCTGAGCAGAAGGCAGACACTTACCTGACTCAGCCACCCAGGCACACTGATTTCATCCTTTTTTATAGCTGAGAAATATTCATATGCATATATGAATATTCATATATATATATATATATATATATCACTTGTTTATCCATTTGTTACTTGATGGACATTTGGGCTATTTCCATAATTTGGCTATTGTAGGTAATGCTGCTATAAACATCAAGGTGCATGTATCCCTGTGAATTAGCACTTTTGTATTCTTTGAGTAAATACCTAGCAGTGCAATTGCTGGGTCTTGGGTAGTTCTGTTTTTAACTTTTTGAAGAACCTCCATACTGTTTTCCACAATGGCTGCAGCAGTTTGCATTTCCACTAACAGTGCAGGAGGGTTCTCCTAAAAAAACCAAGAAATAACAAGTGTTGGCAAGGATGCAGAGAAAGGGGAAAACCTGTTGTTTTGATTACCACTACTTTCTAATATAGAGTCTTCATAGTTACTATCTTGGGGGATGTCCATTGATTATGTAGATGTTTGGACTATACCTTCATATCTAGAAAGTTCAGAAATATGATTCTCATATTACATCATGGATACATATGCCTAATGTACAAGTAGATACAGATGAATATACATGAATATGACTAATGATTGTAGTCATAAGAAAAAGATTTTACTGCTCATCCAAGTGTTCTTAAGTTTATCTTCTGAGCTGTGTTCGGATACTTTATATCTTTTAAAGCTACTACTTGCTACATATAAATAATTTGAGTTACAAATATTGTTAAACAAATACAATTTTAACTTTTTGCATTTTTCCCAAAAAACTTCTGATCATTGGCCTTAATTACAAATCAAATAGGAATAAGTGCTTAAACTTTCCTACAGACCTTATTTTTCATTCTTAAGTAAATGATGATTGGTACAAACATAGGCAATATAACTTAGTTCATGATGGGAAACAGATGCTCAAACCCACAGAAATTAAAATCAAATGCTTCAAACAGCTACAATTTTATGGCCACCCTTATTATTTATATTTCCTCAAAGTAACAATAAAACTGCTATGTTTCAGAAATCTGTGGAAAGTTATAGTTTATTCATATAAATTACTAAAACATCCATTAATGCAGTACAAACACAATATAAAATACCCATTAATTCACAGAAAAAAACATAAGCCACATTTTTTTATCATTTGTACCATATAATACTGGAATATATACAAACATATTCATATATGCAGATTTATACATGAAAGCGAATTTACACAACTACTGCAGGGTGATTGGTTTTTAATCAATATGGGGGTCTGCTATTCATAGAGCTCTAACAGTAATGAGAGCTTTCAGCACACCCTGAAATTGAGTACGGTAGCTAAACATACTCTCTAGAGAATTTACCTGAACTTGAAAACTCTAAAAACAACCATATTCATGTTGTTTTCATGCTGTTTCAAAAAGGTTTTCTGTCCAGTAACATGAAATGAACAGACTGTTAAACTCTCATTTATTTTCCCTAGTCTTTCCTCGTTTTCTCTCCTACTTTCCCTAGTGAACAGATACTCATTTTTTTCAGATGTACATAACAATCTGAGCCCCAACTCTGTATAAATTACAAAGAGCCAGAGGCTTCAGGTTGTGATTGTGAATTTCTCACTGTAGTTGTGTCTCAAGCAGATGCTGGCCTAGCAGCTATCTATACCCATTAAGAACACAAAGAGAATCAGTGGCCAATGGCTATGGGAAAAAACCTCCGGATCGGCCAGCTGTTGTGCTTTGAATGCTGTTGAAATATGAGGACAGGAAGGACAACATGAGAATCCCAAAACATTAAACCACAGCATCAATGTTTGTAATGCAAAGATTTTCTGTTTGAACCCATTGAGGGAAAAGCTTACTACCCTGAATATTACAAGAACTTACATTTCTTGGGCCTTATACATTGATTGAATTGTTGCAAATTGGCCACATCTTCAAATTGTACTCTAAATTGCTGCATTTATAGGAAGCTACCCAAAACATTAGACTAGAAAATGTTAACTATATCATGCATTGTGTGTAATTCATTTTACTAGCATTCAATTTCCTATTGTTTTTGACACAGGAAAACTGAAGGAACCCCATGAAAAAAAATTAAGTTTTTTCTTTGCTCCTTTTCCTGCTTCCGTTCTTGCTAGAACCTGCACACCCCCATTACACATGCTTGTCCTCCTTGTGAAGATCAAGGAACTTATTTCTTCAGAGTCTTCCAGCACAACAGATAACATCTAAGGAGTGACAGGGTGAGGTTCATCATAAACAAACTCTAAAACCACTGATTCCTAACACCTTAACACCAAGACCTCTGGTGTCCAGGGCATAAGTGACTTGTGGAAGACACTTGAACACTCATTCTTGTTCAACCAGTTCCTGGATTCCTGAGAGGACATGTATGCCAGACCACTCACCTCAACAAGAACTCCAGACTGCCAAAGAAAGATGAGACTCCTGCTCCTTTTCCTTCCCGAGTCTCCTGGACACTCTTGTCTATATCTGTTCTCTCTGTCTGTCTTCAGGAAACTCGGCTCTTTCTTCCTCTTGGCTCATGTTTGATTTCCATCCTGCAAGAAACCAAGGACCCTTTTGGCTGGTCCTGCCGGACCCTTTCTGGGTCCTGGAACCCCTCTGGATCCTCAGACCTGACCTGTCTGCTTCATTTTAGCTGGTGTTTTTTTAATTAATTAACATTTTTGATTACTACTGATTAACATTTGCTGATAATTGAATTGCTAAAGAAGGGGAATATTTCATTGTTCAGCTTTTTTTTTTAACTGTAAGAAATAATGTAATGTGTCTGAATTTAAAATATATCAGCCTTCTCAGACTGAAAACTCAGATTACACAGATTAAACAACTCAGAAAAAGAACACGTTAGGGGTTCTTGGGTGACTCAGTTGGTTAAGCATCTGTTTTAGGCTCAGGTCATGATCCCGGGGTTCTGAAACTGACCCCCACATCAGTCTCCCTGCTCCAAGGGGAGCTTGATTCTCCCTTTCACTCTGCCTGCTGCTCTGCCTAATTGTTTCTCTCTCTGTCTCAAATAAATAAATAAAATCTTTAAAGAAAAAAAAAGAAAAGAAAAAGAACAGATTAAGGAAAAGAAAGATTAAAGAAAAGAAAGAACAAATAAATAATTCTCTGGTTTAGGCAATATCTACAATAGCACAAATTTTCAGTTCAATTCAAAATGTACTCAACTATTTCATTGAATTTTCAGGATTGGTTTGTGAACTTGTACAAATTTTTTTTTTTCAAATTTTTTTTTTAAAGCACAGCTGACACACTGCTACATTAGTTTCAGGCGTACAAGGTAGTGCTTTGACAAGTGTTTACATTATGCTGTGCTCACCACAAGGGTGGCTACCATCTGTCACCATACAGTCCTATTACAATACCATTGACTATATTCCTTATGCTATCTTTTATTCCCGTGACTTATTCTTGCACAGCCTGTTTTGAGGACTACGACAAAAACCAACTTCCAGTAATTTGTAAAATGTAATAAAATGCACTATATCTTTTGTTTGTTAACCCATATAAATCAATCATTTATTTAATAATATCTTTTTAAAAAATACATTACAACTGCCCAAGTAACCTGTCAATTCAACACCAGGTACCAAAATAAGTATTAATTTGGTTAAGTGGTCATTTAAAGAACACCTGGTTTAACTGAATGACTAAAATGTGGTTACACTAGCAGATCAAATTCATCAAAGTAGCAAAATTAATTGAGAATTAAAGGGCAAGGTCTAAAGTCAAGGCTACTCTGCAGTGACATAGTATAGCAACTCAGCCACATGCTAACAATCATTCCTTTTCATAACAGAGTTGGTTGCTGGGTTTCCTTTGTGTGTGTGTGTGTGTGTGTGTGTGTGTGTGTCATGATAAAGTTATTTTCCTATGCAATTACTTTTGTTTTTTTGTCTTTTTTGTCTTTTATTTTAAAGATGTATCTATTTATTTGAGACAGAGTGTGCGTGTGTGTATAAGTGGGAAGAGGGATAGAAGGAGAGAATCCTCAAGCAGAGTCCCAACTGAGTGTGGAGCCCAATGTGAGGCTCAGTGTAATGACCCATGAGATCATGACCTGAGCAGAAACCAAGAGTCAGACACCCAACCCATCGAACCACCCAGGAACCCCTGCAGTTACTTTTCTATAACATTAGAATTGATCTTTGAATTCCTCATTCTAGCACACCATATTGGTCAACTGGCTGCATCATTTTTCATCAATCATTTAATCTCAATGAGCCAACATTTTCTCATTTATTCCTTGGAATTCAAAGAAGTTAAGCTTAATTTTCTCTAAAAATGGCTTTTAGCCCTAAAATTACAATGTTCTCTTTCTTTCCTTGGATCTATAAGTGTTGGTGTATGATGTGTATGTATGAAAATTTTGGTTATGTTTTCCATTTACATCATGTTTGTTTTTTTTTTAAGGTTATGTAGGTATTATAAAGCAAATTGAAAAAACTTCATCTTTTTCTATGACCTGTAATAATTTATATACTGTACTGTGTTTCTAACAACATAGAATTATACTATATGATTTCCACCAAATCTTTACTTCTACTAACAGCAAAGTCAATCTACTGTGAAAACAACAAAAGTAACAGCTTTAGCCCAGGACCATTTACAAGCCTAAAATAAGCAATAAGTAAGTCATAAATTCTTCTACTTAGAAAATATTCCTCCAGAATAAAATTGCACATATATTTTTACTCCGTTGGAAAGGTTTGCCATCACTTTAAATGTACCCAGTGGGAACCAAAAATAAGAATGTAATTGTGCTTCAGAGAAAGCTTAATCCAAAAACAGCAAGTACAAAGAATCTTGAAAATGGATCCTAGATTAAAACTATGTTCTCAAGATATTAAAGATTCATTTGAATCTCTAACATTACTAAAAAAAAAAAAATCAGCTTAGTTATATTGTAACCTCAGCTATATTGCATGCCAACAAGTGAGCTAAAAATACAGCTTTTGGATCAAGGTGGGCATTGAATGGATACTTTATTCCAAATACAGAAATTATAATAAGCCTAAAAGTGATAGAAAACAAAAATTAACTAGAATTTTTACAATACTCATTGCTATGTTCTGACAGACAGTATAAAGCTATTTACCAAATAAAAGAATATGGTTTCCTTAATTACTTAATAGAATAAGTTAAAGTAAATTTTTTTTTATTTTATGAGTTTATTTATCTATTCATGAGAGACACACAGAGAAGGCAAAGACATAGGCAGAGGGAAAAGCAGCTCAGGAGCTCGATGCCAGACTCCATGCCAGGACCCTGGGATCATGACCTGAGCCCATGGCAGACATTCAACCACTGAGCCATCCAAATGCCCAAAGTAAATATTTTTAATAAAATAATTTTTCTATTTATTAGAGGAAATTTTAAAACATATGAAAAATTTTCTAAATATAAATGTTTTATTTCCTTGTCACTGTCTCTCTACTGTGTCCTGTCAGATGATGGGTAATAGATAGCTAGACTCTACGTGACTGTAGGCCAGTTTATCATAGCTGTTTTGAAATACCTCCTTTGTCCCATTTCAAGACTTGCTATGATTTCAAGATTTCTGCATCCAGAGTATCACACATTTGTACCTGATTGTGAAGTAAAAACTTCCACTGTTAGCCATCTTCTGTGCCCTCAAAGATATTTTCAGTGGCTGCAGAAGAGCATTTGTTAGTCATTTATAATCACTACCATGACTTGAGCATTTACCATTTGTCAGGTCTATGCTAAGCACTTTAACAAACATCTCAGTTCTATCACTATGAGGTAGGTACTTACTATTTATTTTAGAGAGAGAGAGAGTACTAGCAAGAGGGGTAGAGGGAGAGGAAGAGAGAATCTCAAGCAGACCTCGTGCTACCTGACTCAGGGCTCAATTCTACCACCCTAAGATCACAACGCCAGCTGGAACCATGAGTCAGACACCTGACTGCGCCACCAGGCACCGCACTCAGTATCTCATTTTACAAGTGAGGAAACTAAGGCTCACAGTGGTTAGTTTGCTCAAGGTCACACAACTAATAAGAATCTGAGCCCAGGGACACGTGGGTGGCTCAATGGTTGAGCATCTGCCTTTGGCTCGGGTCATGATCCCAGAGTCCTAGGATGGAGTCCCACATCAGGCTCCCCGCAGGGAGCCTACTTCTCCCTCTGCCTATGTCTCTGCCTCTTTCTCTTTGTCTCTCATGAGTAAATAAATAAAATCTTAAAAAAAAAATGTCTGAACCCAGTTGTGATGCTACAATGAATTTTATTAAATTCCTAGAAGTCACTTCTTATTTCTATTATTTATGATTTGTAGCTGGTCTGTAAAATCATCCACATTCATTTCTGCAGTTTGCTACCCTTTTAACTATACTTTTCTCTGTATTTGCTTCTAGTTGATTAGGTTGGCACTTAAAAAGTAAAGTAAACTGCTCTTACTATTTATAGCTCGACTTCTGCTCAGCGTCATTTCCTTGACATCTCAGCTTTTATTTATTTTGTAAAAAAGTGTCTTCTCAAGCCCAATCTTCTTATTTATTCAGGAAGAACAAAGCCTACATAAACTATAGAAAATCCAGGCTAAGAGTGACAAGACGAGAATAGAAGTATAATTTCATTCCTGAGGGTGTTCTCCTCACCTGTAAATGGGCATTTCTGAGTTTGGTCTCACCAGGAGGCAACTCTCAGTGAGGACCATATGTTGTTGGAGCCAGCCTGCATGTATTTGAAGCCCAGCTCCAACATTTTGTGTCTCCATCTGCTTAGCCATAAAATGCTATAGTACCAACTCCAAGGGGTGGTCCTAAGGATTAAATGAGTCAATATATAAATACCTGGAGTAGTACTCAGAACCAAGGAAGCAGTATATAACAATATTATTCAAAGAGATTTCTAAGAGGTGTCTGTCTGGGTGGCTCATCTGGTTAAATGTCTGTCTTTGGCTCGGGTCTTGATCTCAGAATCCTGGGATGGAGCCCTGTGACTGGCTTCTTGCTCAGCGGGGAGCCTGCTTCTCTCCCTCCCTCTGCCCCTCCTTCTGTTCATTCTCTCTTTCTCTCTGTCTCATAAATAAAAATGTTTTTTAAAAAAGTTATGAAGATTTCTAAAGTAACTGACACAGATGTATTCAAATACTTTCAAGAGTGTATTTAAAAGCAAACATGAGAGTGTGTAGAGAATCTAGTATTCTTAATTATGAATGTGGCTGCCCATCTCCTTCTCCACCCCCATTGGTACAGATGATAAAGTGCTCACCAAATATGAGGACAATAGTTCATAAGTCAACACCTACCATATGGGTAAGTATTTGGGTGGTTATTTGCTTAGTTTTACTGAGTTGACTGTTAAAACAGTGCACAGAGGTAGCTTCTGCTAAAAACACCCTGGTGAACTCAGCCTCAAACAACACCATGTCACACAGCCCACTCTGCTGCGAACATTCCTGTGCTCAGGCTGCTCCCAGGCTGAGTGCTTAATGTTTATGAGCTCAGAACCTGGATTTCAGGTTGCTGGATCAGAATGCTGGATTTAAGTCCTAATGTGTGGTCTTCCACAGGTTACTTAACCACTCTTCTGTAGGATGCTAGTAATGGTTCAATCTCCAACCAAAGTAGAAACTACATTGTAAAGGGCCTGGTCAATGGTGGATTCTCTAAAAGTATAGTTATTGTTCTGAACACTATTACCTTTGTCATAGGCTTCTCTGTTAGCTTTCCTCACACTCTTACCTCCTAGATAAATCCCTAATTTTCTCTCAGTCTAAAAGAAATGAGCTTAAACTGGTAAGATAAGCATTGGGAGATTAAATTTAAAGATGCTGGAACGATCAGTGCAAGAATCACTTACTAATCTTCCCAATTCTCCACTGCTTTCTCACACTTAGTTTTTAAAAGTTACTTACATTAGGTGTGCCTGGTTGGCTCAGTCAGTTCAGCATCTGACTCTTGATTTAGATTCAAGTCATGATCTCAGGGTTGTGGGATCGAGCTCTGTGTCAGGCTCCATGGTCAGCTGGGAGTCTACTTGGAATTCTCTCTCTCCCTCCACTCTGCTTTCTAAATAAATAAAACATTTTAAAAACTAAAAGTTACATTTTGGGGGTACCTGGGTGACAGTCAGTTAAAGCTTCCAACTCTTGATTTCGGCTCAGTTTGTGATCTCAGTGTTGTGAAATTGAGCCCCAAGTCAGACTCTACACTGAGCACTGACCACAGAGACTGCTTAAGACTCTCTCTTCCTCTCACTCTGTCCCTCCCCTCTGTATTCTCTCTGAAAATAAACAAATAGACCTTTTTTTAAAAAAGTTACATTTTTACTTTTAAGTTACTAATTAACTGACCTTCCTTGTTGTAGCTGGTTTCAGCCAAACAGAAGAGGGAAATAGGAGATTATTTACTCTGCCCACAGAAGAGTTTAGGATCAAGTCCCTTTCCTAGGACTTGTGGTAGGGAGCAGGGGGTTATGAAAATAATCTCAAAAAAGTGAAAATTTAGTAATAGATTATTGTAACTGTCAAGAAAAATGTTAATGACTGTCATATAGCAAAAGGATTATTGAGTGTCCTTTTTGTGGACTTTTGGGGGTTATCTGACTCTGTAAGAATCTGTCTTTCACTAGAATATTCTACAGCTCTGTCAAGATGGAAGTTAACCTGTGGAAAAATAATGGTGATACAGGTATTCCTTGTCCACAGTAATGTAAATAGCTCCTGTTTTGGGCAATGCAAATGGATTTGTCAAGCAAATATATAAATCCATTTCTCATTCAAAGTAGTTGTCACATCCTCTGGTTCACTTGTTATTTTATGAGTTAAATGAAATAGTTCACATGTATTTCATTTTAAATTTGTGAAGAGATGTAATTTTATCATTTTGCAAATTATTCTTTCATGAAAGGTACAAAATTAAAACACAGAATCACATGATTAAATCTGCTGCAATAAGAGAAAAGGTCAAGAAAGATTTGGAAGAGCAACTTAACATGAAGAATGTTAAAAGAAATAAGTTTCCCAAAAAGACAAGAAGAAAGGAATCATAATCAGGGAAAATAGCATTTATTCATTCAACATGAAGTGAGGTGCAAAAAAAAAAAAAAAAAAAACCTTAAGATACAGTTCTTATTGTCAGAAATCTTATAGATAAGTAGAGGACAATTATGCAAGACAAGTATGATTCAGTGTCATAAAAAAGCTGAAAGTAAGAAGGGTACTGTGACACACCAAAGACGGCATCAGTTTAGAAAGAGAGGGTAGGAAAGCTTTTTGGAGGAGTTACTGTTTGCAATGAATCATGAAAAACAACTAGAAATTATCTAGATGGAGAAGGAACAAGTGAACCTCTGAAGCCGAGGAAAAAAGCATGTGGAAGCATGAAATCCTGAGTTTCTGGCAGAAAAGAAATGTTTTGAATCAGTGAATCTCAAATGCAGTCCTTGATAAAGTTTTCAACAACTAAGAGAAAAGTGTTAAAAATAAGTTATATGGCTCTAAATCTATGCGCATAACACCCTAGACATGGGTCATGAGCAGTGACCCATGTCTAGGGTGTTATACGCACATGGTTATGGACTATACATAGTCCAAAGGGTTTCTCTACTTACTCCCCCACATCAATCCAGTGTCTGCCGCAGCATCCACAAATTCCCCTCTCCCTCAATTTATTTCCCTTTGCCTTCTTCTCCCTTCCTTCACCTCCTGCCCCTTATGATCTCCTCGGTCTTGTCTTCTCTTCTGCTCTTCTCCTAGGTTTCCAGTTCCTTGATGAATGCTTTACCTTAGATCCCCAGTGTACATCTCTGGGTGAAAGTTAGGGCTTTCAAATCGAGGTATCTACAAGACAAACAAATCTTTTTCTGCTAATATTGATCGTCTCTCCTAGATTAAGCCAATATGCTTTTATATGAATAGTCTCTGTCTTTAAAAAACAAAAACAAAAAACAAACAAAAAAAAAAACCTTCTTTGCTGTCAAGGATGAGATGAATAAGGAAAAAAAAAGATGGGATACAAAGAAATGTCTGGTCTCCCATTGCACTCTCTAGGGTGTTCTTTTTTTCCCCATAGAACTATATATTTATTCAGTCTGAGTTATCATAGTTAATTCTGTGCTAGTGAATTTATTGTTTGGAATGTGTATGTATGTATGTGTGTTAAAATGATTTCTTTTTTGTATTTTATGCCCTTAAGTTACAGTTACTTGTAATGTATTATAATGTCCCTTTTTGGCAAAATTAAAAGTTGTCAACCCAAAGTCAGTATCCCAAATTTTTATATTGTCTTAGAAAAATCCATAAGCCAGTGAAATAGACTAGATAATGTTCCAGAGATCTTCTAACAAGATCAGATGGTCAAATCTTTCAAAGCCAGGACTGTGATCTAAACTATTAGGGCTCTGGTCCAGTGTTCCTTCTACTATTACATGCTAGAAGATCTCAGAATCTGCAACACATCACCTACAAGTTGGAAAGTGTTAGTAAAAAGCACTGAGTGGTAGCACTGAGAAATAATAGTTTAAGATGCAGTTTGATATTGTACTAAATTAACATTCAACTTTTTAATTACAGTATTCATATTAAACCTGTATAGCATTATATTCTCTGGACCTAAGGAAGATAATTTAGGTGATTATGCAATCTCATTTCAAGAACTCAGAGAGAATATGTCTAAATTATTCCTCTGCACTGAATCCTAATAAAACAAGTTGAAGCAGGTTATCTGTAAAGGAAAGTTTCTTTATTCCCTTTTAATAAATCTTTCAAAACCTGAGCAACATGTTTCATGAGAGCAAAAACATATTCACTCTTCACAGGTGAAATACCATGAGTTTGTAATAACCCACAGTGCCACAGTCCAGCAATTTGAAAAAACATACATAAGAATTTTTTATTCAGTAAATTTAGATGAAAAACAAAGATGAACCCAGAAAGCATGAATTCTATGATAATTTTAATGAGAATTTACCAATATGCATATGCTGACATGTTGAAATTGCACATTTTATTTGAACAATTGAAACGTCAGCTGACAAGCAATGAACTGGGTATTTTTTCACTTTAAAAATCTTCAACTCCCAATAGAAAATGGTCCAGAAAAAGGGACCTCATACTGTACCACTCTCTGTCAGTCCAGATACCTGAGAGTCCATCTCGAGCACTATTAATTTAATTAATTAATTTAAATGATGCCTCTGTTTCAATTGGAATGCAAGGTATTCCTTACTGTTTCACAACAATATTTTTAAAAAATTGATCAACATTTAAATTTTGTTTAGCACATTGACAAAAAATAACCCATTAATGTAGTGTTTTCCAGAAGATATTACTAAGTGGAAAAAAGCCCAGTATAAAACAGGATACACTACCATTTGTGAAAGGAAGGAAAATATAAATATACACATGTATCTGCCTATCTTTCCAAAAGGAAACACTAGAAAGATAAATCAGAAAACTTTAACATTGGTTACTGAAAAGGTGTGGAATGGAAGGGAGCAGAATGGTCCAGGTTGGGAGTGATATTTCTTTGCAAATACTTTACACAGTCTTAACTTTTAGAAACATGTTAATAGTCTGTAAGTTTAAAAAGATAGAATCAGCAAGGATGAGAAGTGTATGGGTAAGGCGCTAAAACTGAAAGCAAATAAATCTAAAGCAAAACTAAAACTGAAATAAATGAACCCAACTGTATTTCAAATGAATAATAAAACCTCAGGGAAAAATGAGGGAGGGAGGATTTAACCCAAGTGCCCTCTGTGAGGGGAGAGCAAGATATTTGTATAATCTTAAAATGTTTCCCCACAGATTACTTACTAGTCAAAGGAAAAAAAAAAAAAAAACTAGCAATTGGGAAATCATGCCTTGACCAATTGATCAGAATGAACATCACAAGCAAGGAGCAGATGAATACAGTGTGCCTTCAAATGTGATGTTCTGAGAAAGATAACACCTCATATTTATAATATTTTGACAGAGGATGTATAGCCTGAGTCTACTTATGAGGAAGTCAAACTCAAATTGTGAAATATTCTATTTTTAAATGGGAGGTGGGTAAGGGGAACTATATTATTCAAAAATGTCAATGTCATAAATCAAAGAAAGGCTGAGAAAATATATAGACTAAAGAGCCATGACAACTAAATTCAGTATTTGATATAAATACAAATCCTGGGAGGCAAGTGCTATAAATGACACTATTAGGTCAATTGACAAAATTGATATATGAATGACAGATTCAAAATATATTCTATCAATGTTAAGTTTTTTAAAGGTTGTCACTGTAATCAGTGTACAGAAGAGAATATCCACATTCTTAGGAAATAAAACTAAAGTATCTAGAAGGAGGGGTACTTGGGTGGTTCAGTGGCTGAGCATCTGCCTTTGGCTCAGGTTATGACCCCTGGGTCCTGGGATCGAGTTCTGCATCAGGGTCCCCATGGGGAGCCTGCTTCTCCCTCTGCCTATGTCTCTGCCTCTCTGTGTGTGTATTCATGAATAAATAAATAAAATCTAAAAAAAAACTAAAAAAAAATAGTATCTAGAAGGAAAAGGCCATGAAGCATGAAACTTATTCTCAAATGATCCAGAAAAAAATTAAATATATATATATTTATACACACACAAGAATATACATATCCATAAGAATGGAGGCTATACATGGAGCCAACAGTACCTACTCTCTCTCACTACAGCCACTAAGACAGTTGTAGTTACTGCCACTGCCAACTGTCCAACCTGTCAGCAGCAGAGACCGTTGACGAGCTTCAGCATAGCACCATCTTCAAGAAGGCCAGCCAGCCACTGCTAGCACGCTGACATCAAAGAAAAAATTACACTGGACAAAATTAAACAGGTAAGAAAGACTTTATTTGAGACTATGTTAATAGGAGAGACAGGAAAGCAATCAACACTCAAATTCCATGAAGCAAAGGGCAGGAATGTTTTTAAGCACCAGGGTGAGCTAGTGGAAAAGTACTGTACATTCGGGAGGCAGTGGACCAATGAGCTGTGTTGTGATATTGAATCATTCCTGAGTTTGCAAATGTTTTTCTCTGTAATTAGTCCTCTGTGTTTGCTAATTGGTGCTTATCGAAGTTAAGCCCCTGTGCTCCCGCACAGACCTAGTTATAGGGGTGAAATCCTCCTGATGGATCCCAGGTCCTTGATGAAAACTTTCCTGGATTATACAACCGGCAAGAAGATTTTAAAAGATTTACATCTCAAAGGAGCACAGAAAGAAATTGCACTTATTATGTTTGCTAAAGTAAATGTTCTAAGAAAAAGGAGGCCATGGTTCTAGAGTCAGGAAGAAAGCTTTCTAAAGTTCACAGTCCATCTGAGGGGAATGTTAAGGCTGGCTCCAGCACTGATTATATTAGACTCCTTCCTCCCTGGAGGAGGCAGTGTTTTGTCCTTCATAGAATTGGTACCTATTATAGGTATCCTTTGCCTTCCCTGATCTCACTGTTTCCATCAGCTCCTCTAATCAAAGAATTAGAAAATGCCTAATCTATTGGCGTGATAAACTGCACAAAATTGCCTCAGACCTAAGTACCTATTCAGGGCAAAGAAGGTGAGAGAAATGACATGAGGTCATAAGATCCACAGCGCTTACCTTATACTCCATCACCCAGAAGCAGGCAGCAAAATAGAAGAGATTGGAAGGGCCTGTAAAAGACTCAGCCTTGGCAGTAGATTGGAGACAGTCCCCTGTCAGCTTGGTCACTGTCCTCTGGGATGTACTAAACCGACAGCTAATATGTGGTGAAGTGTTCCCCAATGCAAAAATACATCAGCCTATGAATCAAAAGGTGGAAGGACTGGCTCTGCTCATCATAATTCCTAATGATACATTCACTGAATTTGTTTTTCCTCAATCCCCTGAATTCAGGCTATGCCAGATTTGGAGGTAGAGGGTAAGGAGGCAGTCAGGGAGGAGGAAAGGCACAGCAGGATTGAAGATACTGGGAGAGAAATTTTCACCAGGGTATCCAATAAGATTTCCACTTGAAGCTATATGCAACTCTTTTGGTAACCTTAGACTTCTCCTGCCAGCAGGCCAGTAGGCAAAGAAAGGAATTACTCTGTTGCAGGGATAATTAGCTCTGATTACTATGAAGAGCTGAGTTGCTACTAAACGATGGGGCAGAAAGGAGTGTGTTTGAACACAGTGAATTCACTGGATCATGCCTTTGTGTGTCCATTCAGAGCAATAATAATGAACAAACAATTGCCATAATCACTACCCAGCAAAGCCAAGAGAAGGGCTCAGAACTGTCAGGAATAAGAACCAGATAACTCAAGCCAAGCTTTAGATGCCAGGGTGGCTCTTGGCAGGGTCCTGGCCAAAAATGAGAAAAATCTAGCATGGAAGGCAGAGGACAGAGATGATAAATATCGGTTAAAGCCTTGGGCCCAGCTCCAGAAGCCTCTTGTCATAAGTCCCTGCAGAGATTGCATCTGGTCACCACCTTGAGGGACTCCATAACAATGGACTTAAAAGAAGACACAGCAGATCTGAATGAAATAAGAGTGGATTGTATCATACACCTCTCAAGAGTGTCACTTCAAACCCTCTGGCTCCATTTCTCCCCCCAGCTGTGCATACGGTTCCATGCAGGCTTCAAATGGCTTCTCATGGATGCAGCTTCTCTTACTCATGCAAACCCAGGGTGCAAGAAACTTTACACCTGTGGGGACACCCTTGTCCAAAAGAGAAAGGGGACTGATAATTAAACACTTATGTCCTTGGGAGGACAGTTCTGCAAAATATTTCATAAGGCTCCTGAGAAGGTGAGATGTAGCCACAGCCTCCTATAATGGAGGCCAACCCAATAGTGTATCCTTTGTGTTCCCATTCTCTCTTTCCTGCTTTACTTGTTCTTCACTTTTTTTGGCATCGCTTCTCAAACATTCTACTGGTTTGAATACCCTTGCCTAAGACTTTACTAAGTCCTCGGGAACCTAGATGAATTGCTTAACTTCTACAAGCCTCATTTTCATCACATTTACAGATGGGATGTTATTTATAAAGGGTATTTGAGGATTAACAGAGGGAATGTATATGAAGCATCTACAACAGGATCTGGTCCAAACAACCACTCAACAAATGGCAGCTATCATTGTGTCTCATTTCTGTCACAGATCACTGTAAATTACCTTCCCTCTGAATGATTTAGAGTATATTTACATGGAAAAATAGAAAGCCAGAAACAAAAATGCCCATTTGATGTGTGTTGCTAATTTATTCTGCCCTGGATCATTTTGACATGATTCAAAATAGTACAAATAGTACAAACTTACATTTGTGGCAACCAGTCCTCTCAGCAGTTTGTATTTCATTCCAATAATGATTTGCTGACAGATTTGAATCAGGAAGGCTCTTAATAATTGATAGAGAAAATACACAGAGAGGTGGAAGAGAGCAGCACCCATGGTCATATGAAGGGATTCACCTTAGACATAGGAGACATCCACTCCCTTTACACAGAAGACCAAAAAGGAAAGAAGGGTGAGATGGCAACTCATTTTGTAGGGGTCCCTGGAAGTTGAGTGAATTCAGGTTCAGTTCAAGGTCATATGTTGGGACAGGAAGAGAAATTGGCAAAGGAGTTCAGGATAGAAAGATTTGGAATAATTAATATTAGATAGAAAAATAGATGATTCTATGTGATTATTAGATTCAAAGAAGAGTTGACCTGTATGAAACGCACAGGTGGCTGAGGAAGGCCGAGAGCCAGCTGAGATGGGAGACCATAAACGTACATCAACATGAAAATGCAGGTGGGCTGTACAGATATTAAGTAACCTAGAATAAAGGTGGGATTATGAGGCCCTAACGAGATGGATCTTAATGAAACTCTGGATCGGGGAATGTTGAAAAACTTCCTTAAATGTTGCAAATGGATTTATTCCCCCAAGAAGTTGAGGTTTGAATGCATACTTTGATATAGACCTCTGCTTAAAATGGGGAGAATAAAATCAATGAGCCCTCAAGGAACTAAAGGGCTCCCCATAACCATGTAAAATTTCATGGTTGGAGAACAGTTTCATCCTTAGGGATATATTTCCTTCAGAAAAAAATGTCTGTTTTTTAATCTGGATTTAGACCACACTTTGCCTTAGTGGTACTCCATATCCATAATCCATAAGTGGATTTTAATTTGCCTGAATAAATCATTTTAGGAAGAATTTCCTAGGTTAAGAAAGAAGACTTGAGTTTTCCTTTCAACCAAGAAGGAATAATGAGAATTGGATTTATCCTCATTCCTTAAACAATTGAAAAACCAGGCAAAACTTACCAGACACTGATTTTCAAGACAATGGAAATCAGGCAACAAAAGATAAATCCTAAGAGAAAGGGGGGAAATGATATGAACTTATGATTGCCCCAGGCTACTGCCTAGAGAGTTTCCAACCTGCAGTACAGTGAGGAGGAATCCAGGGAGAAGTCAGTTGTCTCTTGATTTGAGATTGAGGAGGTTAAGGCAGCTAATGTTTTCAAGGCAGAGCACCATAGAGGAGAAAGCTTGCAAAGGAAGTGTTCCAGAGATCCGAAGTGGGTCCTCCTCCAGTCTTAAGCTGAATGCTGACCAGAAATCCATCAGAAAAACAAATAATCCAATTAAAATGTGCAGAAGACATGAACAGACATTTCTCCAAAGAAGACATCCAGGTCCCCAATAGACACATGAAAAGATGCTCAGCATCATCATCAGGGAAATGCAAATCAGAACCACAATGAGATATCCCCTCACACCTGTCAGAAAGGCTAAAATCAAAAACACAAGAAACAAGTTCTGGCAAGGATATGGAGAAAAAGGAATCCTCATGTACTGTTTGTGGGAATATGGACCGGTGCAGCTGCTATGGAAAAAAGTATGGAGTTCCCTCAGAAAGTTAAAAATAGACTACCCTGAGATCCAGTAATAATATTTTTTGGTATAAAAAAACATTAATTCAAAGGGATATATACACCCCTGTGTTTATAGCAGCATTATTTACAATAGCCAAATTATGGAAGCACCCAAGTGTCCATTGATAGATGAATGGATAAAGAAGGGGTGGTATACATATATATATATATATATATATATATAATTCTGCCATAAAAAGAATAAAATTTTGCCTTTTGCCACCACATGGATGGAGCTAGAGCATATAATGCTAAGCAAAATAATTCAATCAGAGAAAGACAAATACCGTATGATTTTACTCATGGGATTGCAAATATAGAATATAAGAAACAAACAACCAAAAATGAGCAAAAGGAAAGAGAGAGAAACCAAGAAACAGACTCTTAACTATAGGGAACAAACTGGTAGGGGTAGTGGGAGGGATGGGCAAAATAGGTAAAGGGGATTAAGAATATGCATATCATGATGAGCACCCACTAATGTGTAGAATTGTTGAATCACTATATTATAAACCCAAAATTAATATAACACTATATGTTAACTACACTGGAATTAAAATAAAAATAAATTAATTTAACTTAATTACTTAAAAATTAGCTATTTCTGGCAGAGGACAGCTGTCCCAAAGGAGTGGCAATCTCTCAAGAGGTGACAGTAGCAGAGTTAGCATTATGGTAGGATGGCAGGGAAGCCAGAACAATGAATTTCCAGGATAGAGGTGAGAAAGTCTTCTGGGAAACTAGGATAGGTGGTAGGGCATCATGATAGGGAGCTGGTATTTTGCCACCAGGCTGGTGGAGCTCATGATTTAATGTATAAACAGAAAGAGAACATTATTTTGCAGTCACAACATGGAAAGCAAAGAAACATGGGCAAGCACTAGAAATGGAATACTAACTGGTGCTAAATTCCTTAATGAATGTAGGTATGCTGGCATTCAAAAGATGACAGTATAATAAGGGCTGGTGAAAGGATAGGAGGAGGTGTGATGCTGATGGGCTGAGGGGAAAGAGGAATGCATTAGCAGAAGGAGCTTCCACCTCTGGTGGGAACATTTGTAAAACAGACTTTGCTGAATCTCAGACTCCATGAGAGGGATTTTTCTTCTATTCTGCTGCAGATGCCTGCAAGAAATGAGTCAGTAAGTTTGCCCAGAACTTTATCTGGTTCTTACAAAGGCCAATACAAAAGGAGACCACACAGTTTACCTTAGGGACACTGCGGCTCCTGAAGGGTCCATTTCACCAGATGTATTTGTATTCATTTTAATTCCTCTGGCTGTATGATCCTTTACCGCTGCATATCTCACTCTCTCTATAAGGCTGACAGATTTAAGAAATAAAAGGACACCCAACTAAATTGGAATTTCAGATAAACAATAATCATTTTTAGTATAATTAATTATAGCCCCAGTGTCTAGAAACCCTACTCCCGGGGGATAGGAGATGTTCTGTCAAGAAGGTCATCATAAATTAATATTTTTTGCAGTGCTTTATGTGTCATCGTTGAACCTACATTTCACAGTTATCATGAAAATGCATGTTCCTATACCTTAGAGAACTAGGTTTTTTGGTTTTGTCGCCAGATTTTTTTTGCCATCCACTAGTACTCTTGTGGAAATGCTTGGGGCAGAGATATCAGCAGATAGGGCTTGGCTTGTCAGCTCTATTGAAAGGGAATAATTGACCTTGCTGATTCATGTCTAATTCCTCAAGAAAAAGGAGGTGCATGAAGCTACTTAAAGATAAGTTGTCAAAAAAAAAAAAAAAGATAAGTTGTCACCAAAGTTCTCTCTAATTAATTTTTAAAAGGGCAACCCGCCTTATTTGAGAATCAGCATGCTAGAGTGGTATTCACAGCTTTGTATGTGGTGGAAGCAGAAGAAAGGTATTTTTCTCTCCTTCACTAGTGAGGTATGGTTCAACTTTTGATTAAAAAAAAAACAAATAAAAAACAAAAACAAAAACAAAACAAAAAAAACAAGGCTCATAATGGCAAATATCTAATTGCTCTTACTTTGGACTTGGAAGTACACATATCAACTTATTGAATCTTAACAGCCCTTGAGTATGGAAACTAGATGAGGAAACTAGCCACAGAGGGTAAATAATTGACCCAATTCACACATGGTAGCTTAGGACCTAAGTTATCAGCCTCTTCCCTTTTCTTTTCTTTTTCTCTTTGTCTCATATTTATGTTTTATTAAAAATATTATATTTTAAAATGATAGGAAACTAGAATTCCCATTAGGTTCATTTTTGAGATAGGAATATGAAGCCAATCCACAGGGATATAAGTGCTATTGGGAAAGAACACTTTGAGGGATTCTGCTAATTACATTTCATATTATGGGAATCACCATCATCATTACTATCACTAAGACTCAAATGCCACAGACTTAATATGGAATGCTACACATACACACACACACACACACACACACACACACACACTTTTTTAGAGTTTTATTTATTAAAGAAAAAAAGAAAAAAAAAAGAAAAAAAGAAAATTTTTCCAACCACATACAGGAAGGGTATGGGTAGGGGGGAAGTGTCTGTCCACCAGGCCCAGCCCCTAGCTCATGTGGTTTTGGCAGTGATAAAGTGTATAGGGTAATGGCTCCCAAAATAAAAATAGTGTTTGTGGAAGTGGGAATGGAGAGGGGTCCAAAGCAGTGGGGAGTGTTCGGGGGAAGAGATAGACGAAATCGGTATTGGGAATGTCACAGGTGGGAGGTTATTCCTATAACATTTCTTGTTGACCATACCACCATGGTGATCTTCTTTGCCCATCAGCATAAGTAGATCTTGACAATCATGGTGCAATTATGTGGAAGCTAGAGTTTCCACCTGTGCTCTTGGTATGAAGATCCATGGTAAATTTGCTGCCTGCCATAGTGAGTCCCAGATCACAGACCATTTCTTTCCCCATGTGTTAGCCCAGACATGAGTAAACTTGACCAGTCTTTGCCAACCAAGACGCCAACTGGCATGATGTTGGTGAAAATTTGCCAAGGAGGGCAACCCAGGTGGAAAGGCAAGTCTAATATGCTCCACTCCACACTCTCCTATTGACCTGGAAAAGACTATAAGTTTTGTTTTGCTAAGTCTTGTCTTGACAAGTGTACCATGTGCCTCTAATACCAAAAGCTCATTTTAAAAGTCACCCAATATAGACAGAAATTCATGGGGCCAGAGGTACCACTTTCTTTTTTTTTTTTAAGATTTTATTTATTTATTCAGTAAAGACACACAGAGAGAGAGAGAGAGAGGCACAGACACAGGCAGAGGGAGAAGCAGGCTCCTGTGAAGAACCTGATGCAGGACTAGATCCCAGGACCCCAGGATCATGCCTGAGCCCAAGGTAGACGTTCAACCACTGAGCCACCCAGACATCCTGAGGTACCACTTTAAACCTTCTTTTATCCTTTTCACAGAGGTGACTTGGAGTATTTAGGTCATCTCTCGCATATTCCAGGAATACAGAATATTTAGGATTATTTTAGGTTCTAGAAAGACAGCAATCTCAAATACTTGTTTCATTATTTGTGAGGTTAGGCATTTTATATACTTAATTTATTTCTCCTGATCTATGAGAATTTATTATTTATCTCTCTTTTAAATAATGAAACAGAACATTGGGAAGTTTAAATAAGTGGCCACATACTAAGTAAACCCACATAACAGTTGAACCCCTAGACTCATGCCTTATCACCGCTGGGAAGTTGCTTTAGAAATAAGAGTTACAGGGGCAGCCGGAGTGGCTCAGCGGTTTAGCACCGCCTTCAGCCCAGGGCGTGATCCTGGATGGAGTCCCATGTCGGGGTCCCTGCATGGAGCCTGCTTTTCCCTCTGCCTGTGTCTCTGCCTCTCTCTCTGTATCTCTCATGAATAAATAAATAAAAACTAAAAAAAAAAAGAAAGAAATACAAGTTACCATTATATTTACTTGCAGTTTGCTTTTAGAGGATTTGGCGGCTCTGAATGAGGTGTGACTTTTTAAGAATTTATACTTAATGACTGTAATATGTTGTGAATCCATATTCAAATTTTTTCTTTAAAAAATTAAAAATCCTTTTCCTTCTTCAATTAAAACAGGTATACATGGGACGCCTGGGTGGCTCAGTGGTTGAGCATCTGCCTTTGGCCCAGGAGGTGATCCCAGAGTCCCGGGATGGAGTCCCACATCAGTCTCCCTGCATGGAGCCTGCTTCTCCTTCTGCCTGTGTCTCTGCCTCTCTCATGAATAAATAAAATCTTAAAAAAAATAAATATGCAGTTTATTGTATGTCAGTGTTATCCATACACACCACACACACGCACACACACATACAGACTCACATAAATTGTAGCCCCTATCAGTTGGAATTCCAAGTATTTTGTGCTATCATATCCATAAGCAGACTGCAAAAATAGTAAGATAATTATATCAAGGAATTGGTACTGAGGATGGAGAGACTTTATTTTCATGTCAGAAACTTCTGTTTTAGTTTATTTGGGGGTGAGGTGCATATGGAGGTATTTATGTTATTTCAAAAATCATTTCTGGAGATTTTTTTTAAATGCTTAGAAAATTTACAGAAAAAAATTTCAAAAAAATATTTACATCAAATATCATTGAGGTATCATGGGTACCTTTTCTTATGTTTCTGTATTTCTGAATTTTCTTGCAAACTTTAATAAATTTTAAAATAACTTTTAAATACTGATTGTCACAATACTAAGAATAGTGGTGGCACTCTGTTCAGATAACACCTTTCAAGATTCTCAATCTATAAAACATACAAAAATTACCTTGTTCAAGCCCTTGTCACTTTTGTTCTTGTCTCAAATCTGTATCTTGCTTGTAATGCACCCTTAGTCCAGATATTAGGGGATATTTCTCTAAACTTATCCCTCCACATACAATCTTATAGTACAGTAGTCCACAATTTTATCAGACTCAATATCCTATTTTTATAAGTATTCTGAAATTCCCTTTTAGTTTCTGAGATGACATTAATATATTACCTATGTGTGTATGTATATGTATATGTGTATGGTATGTATTTATACTGGGATATAAATGTATACATTATATGATATATATGCTTGTTATATATGTCCAAAATATATATATTTCTAAATAAATTTCACAGTGATCCCATCTAATATTTTGGTGGGGCTACTAAAATATTGGCACCAAAAACAATGATGGCTTTTAAACAGGAAGAATATTTTGTCTTTATTGTGCTCAAAGCAGGGGAATAGTCAGTCAAACATGGCTTCAGACACATAATTTCATAACATCTCTTAGTTTCTCAAACTTCTTTTCTTTCATCTATTTACTGGTCAAAGCACAATCTTTGGTCTAAGAAATTTAAAGTCTTGGACTCTAGTGCAATGAAGAGATTGTTATATCCTGGAGGCAGCTTCCACGACCTACATAGATTTTAACAGGGCCTTGAGGAAGGAATAGGATTTGGATAGGATATTAACAGAGAAGGCATATGGTTAAGTTAACTTTTATTTCCCTTCCTGAATTACAAGTTAGTAAACCATTACAATGAGCATTGAATGGGATTTTTTTTTTTTTTTTTTTGGCTATTTGCAGATAACTTAGATAAACTGATACTGAGGGATCCCTGGGTGGCGCAGCGGTTTGGCGCCTGCCTTTGGCCAAGGGCGCGATCCTGGAGACCCGGGATCGAATCCCACTTCGGGCTCCTGGTGCATGGAGCCTGCTTCTTCCTCTGCCTGTGTCTCTGCCTCTCTCTCTCTCTCTGTTACTATCATAAATAAATAAATAAATAAATAAATAAATAAATAAATAAATAAATAATACTGAAAGGCCTCCACAATCTGGACCCATTTATCCAAATTAATATTCCAATGATCTACAAAAGCCCTACTGTCCAGCTAGACCAGTCAATGTCAAATGTCTTCTACATGGTTGGGGTTTATTTTCAAGATTTATTTATTTATTTGAGAGAGAGGGAGACAACACTTGAGTGAGGAAAGAGGCAGATGGAGAGGGAGAGAAGCAGATTCTCCATTAAGAGGGGAGATCCATGCAGGCCTTGATATGGGGCTCGATGTCATGACCCTGAGATCACAACTTGAACCTAAATCAAGAGCCGGGCATTTAATTGACTGAGCCACACAGGCACCCCTCATCCATATATATTTTTGAAAGAAGTTTGAAAATTGTAATATAGCTTACATATAAACATGGTTCTTATCTGCATTAGATATTCCACAGTTTAAAACAACATAAAACCAGATTACTTTTTCAACTTAGACCTCATACTGTAGGTAAGATTTCAGAAAGGGAGCAACAGAGCTACATTGATAGAACAGAAATACAGAACCATAGATGAGAAATGATAAAGACGGGCCTTTTGATAGTGGCAATATACTGTTTTAGTAACAATATACTGTTAATCCAATCAATGGTTATACAGATTTTAGTAATAAGAGTTTTATATCTTTATTCCTTGTGTCATGAACACTTTTCTGCATTGATATTATTTACTCACAATTATTTGTTCTCCTGCCAGTTTAATCATGCTGAGTTCACTTTCCTTGCCTACAAGTTTGAGGTTTATCATATGACAGGCTTTGGCCACTGAGATACAAGTGGGATATAATATTGTCATGTCTGAGAAGAAGTTTCAAATATAATTGCATCGTTTGGCTTGGTCTTTCTTGCTCCTGTGCCCACTGACAGGGAAAAACGTGTCTCAGGTTTTTTTTTTTTTTTTTTTTTTAATAATTCAGTAATATTTATTTTAAATAATTTTCATCAAAGAATACATTTAAAAACCATCTAGATACTTATTTTATGGCATTACAAAAAACTTAAAGGCACAATTGAAGTATTCAAATAAATTGTGAGGAATGGGGGTAAGAGTCTAAGATGAGGACTATCTTAGTTCCAAGATGAATAGGTTTTTGGAGAATACCTAAACCTGACCTATGACCTTGCACCTACTCTAGCCCAGTACAACCCTACAGCCAAATCCAAAGCCTTCATGCAATTGTGAACAAGAGAAAAAAATATTGTTATTGTAAACCATGGAAATATTAGGATTTTACTATAGCAGCAGAAGCTGACAATTAAAATTACATTTTGTATTATTTTATACTTTTTTTACTGAAAAAATTGAGAATGATCTTTTGTTTCTAAACATAACAAAAGAGATATATGTCATCTTTTTTTAATATTGAAAAGTATTTAAGCATCACTTGTTTATATTGAATATTAAAATGATCCGCTGAAATTTTCAACTTCTTTCGATTAGTTTTATGTCAAAGCATCATAATTCCTGTCAGCTCTCAGTTACTGCCTTTTGATATATATTTATAATATATATATACACACACATACATATTAGTTTGGAAAACTCTTGAGGTGCCATATTAATTTGTAAGATTCTAAATGTTTATTAATTTTTTCTTCAACTACAAATATCTAGTCCATGATATCCTAAATGAATTTTTTATGCTTTGGTTCAGTATCCAAAAAACATTAGGTTAGCTGTCCTGATTAAGTATAACCTATTGCTTAGCCAAGCAATTTTAAGTGGAAATATGTCTCAAAACTGTGGTACACGGACTTTTATTAATTCTTTATAAATGCAATCAAATGGATCTCAAAATACTAATTCAATTGAAAAACATGGATATAAGATAATAATTTCTTAATTCTTTCAA
The DNA here is from genome assembly GCF_053574225.1 of Canis aureus. Lineage (NCBI taxonomy): Eukaryota > Metazoa > Chordata > Mammalia > Carnivora > Canidae > Canis > Canis aureus. The sequence goes on along the minus strand of NC_135617.1, from coordinate 45,792,639 downwards.
TAGAACATTCACAGTATAAAAAAAGAACATTTACACCATCATAGACTTAAAAATACATACCATGCCTTAGATATTTTAAAGTATATTTAGAAAACATAATAAAATGATATAGACCTACTTAATGAGCAAGTAGTTCATCAACCATTACTTAAAATTAAATAGTATACTTATCAAGAAAAGTGAAGTATCTGAAATTATTCCCTATTTGCAAAGCAACAAATTAGCTTGCCACAGTTCTATGAATGCTATCTGTGTTAAAGAAAAAAGACTTTATTACTCACAGCTTGGCAAGCCTTCTGAGCCTAAGCATACTTGCATTGGTTTTCCTGGCCCCTAAGTATCCCACAGAGGGAACACAAATGGGCCCAGATTGCTGCCTGTACACATAGTGGTTTGCAATAAAGGAGAGAAGCTCTGAATTTAGGGAACCTTCATATTTTATACTATTCAGTAAGTATGCCGGCCCTTTGCTCTGGAGGGAGACAGTAGGTCTATCTTCTAAGGCTATTTGCTATACAAACATCCTTTAAGAAGGAGTGTGAAACAGAGTAGTTAGTGCTCTCATGCAACATGTGCAGAGTCATAAAAGATTCAAAGAAGATTGTCTTCCAAAACACTTCTAAATAAATTCTAAGTGGACTTAATGTAAAATAAATTTAAAAAATCAACAATAAAATCTAAATTTTCAAGCTACAAGAAAATATAAATGAATATCTAATATTTTTTTTTAATTTATGATAGAGAGAGAGGCAGAGACATAGGCAGAGGGAAAAGCAGGCTCCATGCACCGGGAGCCTGACGTGGGACTCGATCCCGGATCTCCAGGATCACGCCCTGGGCCAAAGGCAGGCGCCAAACCGCTGCACCACCCAGGGATCCCTGAATATCTAATATTTTGAGGGAGGAACTCTCTGATATTAAAAATAATAAAAGAAATTACAACAGAAAAGATGGATGGATTGAACTACATAAAATTTGAATTTCAACACAGGAAAACCACACAATAGAAATAAAAGACAAAGGAGAAATTGGAAAAATATTTACAATAAATATGATAGATAAGTGCTTTGTATCCTTACTACATACAGAGATCAAAAATTAAAAAAAAATTAATCTCCCCTCTTCCTAATAATGAAAAAATAAATCACAAAAGAAGTTCAAGTAAGTTCCTAAGATAATTAATTCTCAAGAATAATCAAAGAGACAATGCTATTAATCAACAGTAGGCTATCATACTTTGCCTATCAAATTAACAAAGTGTTTTTAAGTAATATTCAATTTCCTCAATGGCACAATGAAATAAAAATATTTATACTCTGCTGATGAGAGATTCAAATATTTTAACTTTTCTACAAAGCAGATAAGCATTATGTATCATTTTTGAAATGCAAATAACCTATGACTTAGAAACCCCTCCTGAAGAAAAAACTATAAATATAAATGAGATTTCATCCATGAAGGAGCCACTGCAGCATTATTTATAGGAGTGAAAAATAGGAATCAATCTAAATGTCTGAATTAGAGAAAGAGCTGAGTAAATTATGGTAAATCTATTAAGAAGAATGGATATATACTATTTATATGCACTCAAAGTCTTTAATTCAGTCTTTATCAAAATTAAAGTGTATTCTTTTTTCAGAAAACATGAGAATGAAAAGTTGCTGACATGAGGACTTTTGAGACTATAAAGGAAAATATTATGTATTAGTGTTTACTTAGGAAAATCAGAAAGAGTTGATATACACCTCACATATACAACAAAATATAAAATAAACTATTCTTATTGTCTATCTCTTCTAAATCTCTTTAATTAAGGGATCAAAACATTCTATTCTCTAATATTGAATTTTTTTTATGTTTTCATGAGCTCTTGGCATTTTTTAACTCTATGAGTGCTAATGAAGAGTCCACTTGTTAAAATTTTTGTCAGAGAAAATGGTGTCTGGTGTAAACTTTAAAATTGATTATATTCATTGACTTAGTGATATTTATTATGATTACATTCATCTACTTATGTTTAACCTAACCAGTATGGGAGGATTTGCAGATCTAGAAATAAGAACATATCTAAAGATTTTTCTCTTTATAAAACAGCTAATTAAATGTGACTCTAGGGACTCTTGGGTGGCTCAGCGGTTGAGTGTCTGCTTTTGGCTCAGGGCGTGATCCTGAAGTCTTGGGATCGAGTCCCACATCAGACTCCCTGCATGGAGCCTGCTTCTCCCTCTGTCTGTGTCTCTGCCTCTCTGTGTCTGTCATGAATAAATAAATAAAATAAATAAAAATACATAAATGTGACTCTGAGTTAAGAAAACAACAAAGAATTTTAATTTTCTTGATAGCAGAATTCTTGTGAGTTTTCAATGACATGCAGAAATATTCATGATACAATGTTAAGTGAAAAAAGCAAGATTAAAAATATAAAATTTAGCATCAGATGTATAAAAATATCTCTATAATAATATCAGAAAGGAATACTACTGTTACTAGCAATTATTAACATTATTTCTTATTGTAGGAATACTCATTTTATATACTTCACTACCTGTTAAATTGTTTACTATATTGAATAAAAATGGAAAGCTTTAAAAATTCAAAATATATCAGTTTCAGATTTCTATTCTATGCAAAGTATGGTAACACACCATCACATCTCCCCACTTCCCAGTCCTACTCAATTTCTCTTCAAAAAAGATGCCCTGATGCTTAAAATTACCCCATGGGTGTTTAATCTTCCCTTGGGTTTTTTCAAAATATATAAATATTTCAATATATATATATATAGAATAATATATATATATATCTCCAGAAAGATAAATATCTCTGATTATATTCAACAAATTCAAAAAATGATGATACAGTATGAACTTATCAAAAATTTTACTTTTGATAAGTGGGACATAAAGCAAAAGGCAGAATCAGATGAAGAAAGCCACAGGAATAATAAAGGACCCCAGAAGGGTGTCCAGCAAAGGACATCAACAACGAGTTTTCCCTCTTCCCAATTGTAACTACAAGTGTCTCTGACATCTCATCCAGGCATGGTAACCTACAAGATAACCTAATAGACTGCTAATTTATTGGCTATCCCTGGAACTGCATAGTCCACAAGATTTTTAGAATAGTCCTCTACTTCTGTCTCTATGTTAATTACATGAAAACAATAGTGGATGATACTTCTTACTCTTTTTCTGTGTGTGCTATCAAAGATTGAACACATACATTAGTGTGTTATCAACTTCTAAAAATGTAGATTTGTTTTAGTTATATGGCATTGTGTTATTTCCTATTGCTATGTAACAAATTACCACAAATTTGGTAGCTTAAAACAACACAAATTTATTATCTCACAGGTCTGAAGATCAGAAGTCCAAAATCAACCTCACTGGGCTAAAGTCAGGGTGTCTTCAGGGATGCTTCCTTTTGGACATTCCTTGCCTCCTACAGCTTCTGGAGGCTTCTGGCATTCTTTGGTTTGTGACTCAGCTCACTTCAAACCTCTATTCTTACCATATCACCTGTTATAACTTTGATCCTCTTGCTTCCCCCATATAAGGATCCTTGTATAATTCAGGATAATCTTACCATCTCCAGACCCACAACTTAATCACAAAAGTCCCTTTTGCAATTTAAGGTAATATGTTCCTAGGTTCCAGATAGTAGATGTGGAATCTTTGGAGGGCCATTAGTCTGTCTACCAGAGTGTAGCATAAATATTACCAAGTAATATACTAGCATATTATTTCTTTGAAACTAAATTCAGAGACCTAAACAAGATTATAACTCTCTTGACAACTGAGTAAAATTTAATATTCTTTTCATTGAATCAAATACATCGTCAGTATTTTGAAATAGCATAAAATAAGTTTCAGAGAATGTTGTCATTTGACAGACCTAAGATGTGTCAATAAAGTGCATTAAATGATTTTAAAGATAAAAGTATTCTAACCTGTCTTTTGTGAGGATTTGCAAAATTCGTAAAGGGCTTTTTCCTTTTTAGTTTTTAAAGACAGTTTGAAGACTAAATGTCTGTGGATGTCAGTAATTTATTCAGGAAAGAATGTCATTTAATTAAATTGTAACTAGTATAGTTGTTGCAACTGTACCCTCAGGACCCTTTGAAAATAAGAAAAGAACGATTCAAAGGGTTTCTTCTGATTAGAAGTAAGCAAGTTGCTGGGAGACAGGAGTGGCCCTAGTAGAGAAGAAAATTAAAAGCTCTGTGAAGGTTCTAATGCTAAATCTGATTTTTTTTTTCTGACAATGCCAACAGTATGAGTAACAGAGAAGCCTGGATTAGTGGTTTGAGCTAAAGGAAAAAGCAGTGTAGTGGAACCCCAACCAGTACAATAAGCACAGTGAACTCATTTCACTTACTAGAGAATGAAAGTCTGTCTTGTCATTTCTACCAGATATAGTTCAGAAAAATGCCTCTTCATAGAAAAAGAGTATTATTTTTAAGAAAAATAAAATGCTTTAAATTCTCCAAAAATTTCTCCTAAGTTTCCAGAGTACTTAAGAAGAGAAGACATTTTATACTGATTTTCACAAAAGCCAAAATATGTTCACTTTCTAAGAAATAACTCTATGGCAAACACAAATCAAATATTTTATTAATAGGGATGCCTGGGTGGCTCAGTGGTTGAGCAATCACCTTAGCCCCAGGGCATGATCCCAGGTCTGGGGATTGAGTCCCACATCAGGCTCCCTGCGAGGAGCCTGCTTCTCCCTCTATGTCTCTGCCTCTTTCTGTGCCTTTCATGAATGGATAAATAAAATCTTTAAATATATATATATTTATTTATTTATTAATATAATTATTATTAATATTGAGTCAAGGGGCATCTGGGTTCAGTTAAGTGTCTGCTTTCGGCTCATGTCAAGATCTGGGGGTCCCAGGATAGATGGAGCTCTGCCTGGGCCCCCTTGCTCAGCAGGGAGGCTGTTTCTCCCTCTCCCTCTGCTTCTCCCTCTGCTTGTGCTCTTGCACCCACACACATTCTCTCTTCCTCTGTCAAAGAAATCAAATAAAATCTTTAAAAATAATAATACTTAGTCAACCTAGAAGGTTGACAATAAGCTGACAGAAATTCCTTGTATTTTGTTTATCACTTTGGCATGCTACAGATGCAACCAAAATTTTATTCTGATTAAAGAAAATCATAAATAAAAACCTAAATATAAATTTCAATTCACAAACATCATGAGATGTGCAATGGATGTCCACTGTGTTCAATGCACTAAATGTGAATAGAAGTCAGATCATGTCATCTTTGCTCAAAGTCCCAGTTGGATCCAAAGGAAAGCTAAAATATATTCAGAGGCCTACAAGGCCCCAAATGTTCTGCTATCAACATCCCCCCTTACTTCTCTGACTCATTTGCTGCTCTTCTCCCCACTTGCTCATATGATAACAACCTCACCAAAGAATCCCTAGGCTGGCTCCTCTGAGGACATTGGCCAACCCTAGACCCATCCTCCTCCAGGTATCTACTTAGCTAACACGCTCCCCTCACTCCAATTGTTACTTACATCTCACCCTCACCATGAGGCCTCCTCTGAATACCTTATCCACCACTGATGTGGCTCCTGCCCCACCATCACCATAGTTCCAATCCTCTCATCTCTGTTCTTTTTTTCTTTCTATGGCACTTGTGGCCTTCCAACATCCTCTACAACTGATTGATTGGTTTCATTATTGTTTCTCCTGCACTACAATACAAGTTCTATAAGGGAGTTTTTGTCTCTTCCATTTATTGATGTATCCCAAGGTCATAGAACTGTCTGAAGCAGAGCAGGTATCATTAACTGTATGTTGAATAAATGAATACAAACTGAGGACAGGAATTTTTTAAATTAACTTTAATCCTTGCAATAAACTGTAAATTAGATACCATTATAACTTACTTTTATAAGTGAACTAAAGAACTAAGAACTTGTCAAGTTAAATGATTTACCTATATCATGCAGCTAGTAAATAACCAAGCTGAAACTCAACTCAAAATCTTAAACATTTTCCAACATACCACACAGAATACCAGTTTTCATTTTTTAATTCAGTAATTATTTCCTGAGTGCCTAGGCCATACAAAGACTACAGGAATTATAAAGCATGAAATATGGTACTTGTCTTCAAAGAGGTTACTATCTGATAGATTTTCAAATGAGAACATGTGAAGATGGGATGGAATCCATCTAATCATCCAGCAGAACATGCAGAGTTCTTAAACTTTTCCCTGACTCACCTATCACAGTGAATTTTGTTGTTCCTGGTTGGAAGGTTTTAGCATAAATACCACCTTCTCTAATATTCTACCTTTTATCATCTGAGAAAATGGAAGGCCCTCTGAATTCTATTTTGTTTGGAAATGTTTTACAGCCTGTAATTAGACTATAGTTACTCTTCCATTACCCTTATCCTATTTGTTCTGCAGAGTTTCTCTAAGATGGGTTCTCATTTTCTAATAACTTATAGATTATGGATATGGAGAGAACAAATAATAACTTAAGTAGAGTACTTCAGGCCAAAGACTCAGACATCCTCCAAAACATCTAGAACTTGTCCTGGAAACTTAGCAGGAGCAATATATTAAGATAGTGTTAACCAAATGGTTATGTCCCTTCAAAATTCGTATGTTGAAGAAGTAATCTTTGGGGTCTTTGGGAGGTAATTAGGTTTGGAATAGGTCATGAGAATGGAACCCTCATGATGAGATTAGTTCCTTTAAAAGGAAAGGAATACATTACTTTCTCTTTCCACTGGCATGCATCAAGAGAGACCATGTGTGCACACAAGAGATGGCAGCCATCTGCAAGGCAGGAAGAGAGCCCTTGCCAAGGCCCAAATCTTCTGGCACCTTGATTTTGGACTTCCTTTTTTTTTTTTTTTTTTTTGATTTTGGACTTCTTAGCTTACAGAAAGAACTGTGAAAAACAAATGAATGTCTGTTGTTTAAGCCACCCCAGTCTATGGCATTTTGTTACAGCAGCTTGAGCTGACTAAGACAAGAAGACATTACAAAATAAGAGTACCAGATGAAATGAGTAGAGAGAAATATCAAAAGCTTCCTCCATCTGCATTCCCCTCTGGCTCTGTTAATAATGGACCTTGTCAAAACAAGGATTTTCCTGCTGTGGGAAGGGAGGTGAACGAATAAGCCTTTTAGAAAAGACACTGGACCGTTAACACGGGAATTGTTCATACTAAATGTGAGAAAATGTTTACTCCTTTGAGTCTCGATATTACATTGATTACTCACAAGACCCTGATTGGGTTTGTGAGGTCTATAAAATCTCCTGCTAATGGGCCAGCTAGTCTAGGAGCTCAAAAAATGTATTTTTAATTTTGCGTGTGGCTTAAAGAAAATAAGAGATGGAGTGGTAAAGAATATCGTAGCTAGCTTGTGAAGGATACAAGACTTGGACAGATAAAGATGTGGATAAATGGAAGTTCAGATGAAAGGGACACCAAGAAAAAAAGCAGACACATTGATGCAAAAACACCAAGTGAAAATAAAAACTGTGAATAGTTCAGTTTAGCTGGGCTATGGAGAGTGCAGAGGGTAGATAAAGGCTAAGGAATATAAATATTGTTTCCAGGCAGCTGTGAGTCACTAATGTTTTCTGTTGGGGCAGGAGTGATTATATCTGAACTATATTTCAAAAAGATTCATCCATGTATAAGAAGAATTAAATATCCATTTTATTAGTAGAAAAATAAAAAATAAGAAAAAGATATCTTGCATATAAGATGTCAACACATGAAAGTGTTTATAAGATGACATATACTTATTTTGTCATCTGAGAACAAAATAGGGGACATACGGCTGGACTCATACTTAGATCACCTAAATTACCTACACCTAATGACTAGGTGTATGCCACCCTGTGAGACCTTAAATTTGAATAGGATTTTGGATTATTTATTATTCTGTCTGAAAAGTTCTCTGGAGAACCCACCAACTGAGAAGATCTGAGTCCTCCAGCCTGGAAGAATCGATCTTTTTGTTAATTACATGAGTCAAATCCTCGGAGGTATTACTCTTCCACGTGAATAATGAGAAACACATTAAGCCCCCATGAACAACTGCTATTCAGGTATTAGAAGAATGCCTGGCACTCTTGGCCTGCCCTCATGCATAATAACTGCTCTGATGCAGCCCACTCTGGTAGTATCTCAGAAAAGGGGTGAGCCACTGGAGAATAAACCACACATTTAAGCTAATTATTCTATAGTTCTGATCAAATACGAATTACTTTTCATAAGCTATTCCCCATCAACATCATGATGTTATATAATGTTATACATGTCCTTCATTAGAGAAGTCTATTTGAAGCCTCTCTTTCCTTGTCTTCGAAACCATTAATTTCTTAAGTTTGTTTTGCAGCATCTCATCTCTTGAACCTTGAAGCTCTCACTCCGTAACCTGAAGCTGTTGTGTGAATTCCACATCCTCCATTCATTCTCCTGGTACAATTACTCCCCTCGAGAACCTAAGGCTATGGTTCTCATATCCTTATACCACTAGGTCTTGGAAGTCTTCTTTTTCTATTCATCTGTTTGTGCATTTCTGGGGCTATGGTAGTTACCAATGATACTTTTAAAATAGGTCACCAGTACTATATTTTTATAAAGGGATAATTATATTATGACCCATTCAGAGGTCTTGAGGGCATTGTGTGAAGGGTTCATACTAAGAAAAAAAGGAAATCCTGCAATGGTAAAAACATACCTTCCTTGTTCTCTCTCTGAAACTAGGCTATCAGAATAGTACATGTGATGATTTTCCATTGCCAGATCAGGAGATATTTTAAGTCTTCTTGCCGTTTATAATCATAGGCTTTACCAAGGAAGCCAAAGGAACCTAGCCAGCCTGCTTTTCATATTTACATAGTTTGTATTGTCTATAAATATAGACTATTGAGAGGCTTGAATATATTAAAATTGATACATCAGATCAAATGGATATCCTATTTAATAATATCAGACATTATGTTTTCCTGTAATTTAAGAAACTAATAGGGTTTTGGAGAAGAGAAAGAAAACTCAATATAATGAAGCCAAAATTGATCTTTTAAGCTATTTTTGCATATCTAGGATAGAAAAATAATAATTCTATGGATGATGATTATAATACCAGTGATAATTGCAAACATTCTTGGATAGATATGTTCTTGATTAGATAGAAGTCACTAATGATCTTAAAATTAAATGTTTCAAAATACAATTGCATTTTTGAGACTGCCTACATTTTTAAAAGCAACATAATAAATAAGATTCAAATAAAAAAAACTTGAAATTTTTGTTTTTCTTAATAGATGGCAATTAAGTTTTACGATTGTTCCAGGCTTGATATGCTTCTGCTTAATTATCCTCTCCTTGTCATCCTCCCTACATGTATTATTGCTCAGAAAAAAATTATGTATATGTGATAAAAGTAATGGCTGCCTCTTACTCTCTTCCACACAAAGACTGTACTAGACACATTACATATGTTATTTCATAATACCCACCAAAAAATGTAGGATTATTGTGAAATAATAAATAAAATAGAAAGTAAAAACATCAGAGCTGAAAACACAGATCTCTCGAGTTTACATGAGAATAAGTGGCTGCCCCAGGATGCAAATCCAGATCTTTTTGCATCAGTAGAGACTCAATCAATTTATACCTAGCTCAAGAGAGGTTTATCAATAAATAGTATTAAAATTGCACAAAGATTTTCTCCTCCTTTTCTATATTCCCTCCTATTCTTCTTCCCACTTGGAAGGTGTTTCTAGCATAACTTGGACTTCTCTGTAAACTCTGTAAACCATCCCATTCCTCAGCTATGAAGAGTACTGTCAGCAGAAACTCCTATGGAGCTTTAAGGACACAAGTCAGTAGAAATTGTTGTGTAGTTGTCAGAATGATAAGCAATTCTCTATTTCTCAAGTAGCTGGCTGCATAAAATATCACTGAGGAGGTATTTTCTTAAAAGCAGATTTTTGGGACCCGCCCTCAAGTAATTCTGTTTAGTTAAGCAAGATAAGGTTAGGAATCTGTGTCATTAACAGCCTCCCAAGGCAATTCCCATTCACAGGCAGGTTTGAGAATTATTGGTTAAATCAGAAGCAGAAATGATAGTCAATAGTTCCTTAAGGCCAAGATTAACAACTCCCCTGCACATTACAATCACCTTGGGAGGTTTTTGAAAAATCCTGATGTTCATGCCCCACTCCAGACCAACTGCAGCAGGATATTTGAGGGTGGGACCTAAAGCATCAGGGTTTTTCAAAGCTCCCCAGGTAACTGCAATGTGCAGCCAAGGAGAGAACCACTGCTTTAAGGGGTGGAAATAATCAGTCAGAGTTGTTTGGTTTTGTGTTTCCCCGGCTCACCTCTCTCTCTCTCTGCCTTCTCTCTCCCCCCGCCCCTCTTCGGCTGCAGTCATAGAGTCATCACCCTGAATGTGATGACACGTGAACATCTGACGCCAGTTTGGCTGTAGCTTCCAACAGAGAGCAGAGAACTGGGTCCGAAGCTTCTAGTTAACCTGCCTTCCACTGGATCAGAATACTTAAACATTCTAAACTGAAATGCCAGAGAAATGTCTCTTCATTTCACTCATTTACCCAACAGATATTTAAGCTAAATGTAAATATTACCTTTCACTCTTAAAAATATATACGGATGATTTTCTATTTCTAACTTGTTTACCTGCATCCACACCCACACTCTGAAACACACACACGCGCTTACTCATGTAATGTCCATTGCAAACTCTTGCTTAAAACTTTGTCCCCTTGAGTATTTCAAGACTTCAATGGGAAGAAAGGAAGGTCGGAATGTTGCAAGTTTTGGGCTGGACTAGCCACAAAGAAGATAAAGTAAAAATCTCAAAGATCATTGAAGATAGAGGTAAAGGTGCACAAAACAGAACCAGTATGTTTACACAGTATTTCTCTGCTACTGGGATTCCCAGATATTGTCAGTAAAAGCTTTAGGTTGAGTGGGGGGATAATTCAGATGTCTGAGACAAATAGGAAACCAGAAGCCGGCACTGACATAGCCATGAGCATCCAGAGTCAGACAGTCAGAAGCTAATGAGGTGATAAAGGACTGGAGGACTATGAGTCAGCAACACTTGCTGGCATTTTTTCTGGAACAGGTTTGAATATACTTTTTATCTAAAATCTACCACTACTCTTTTTCTTCCCCCCTTAATGTATTTGAATCTGGTCCAAGATTCTCTAAATCATCTCAAGGGTTGGAGGCTTTCCTCAGTTTCTGTCATAAGAACGTAAAACAGGATAGCAAAAGTCTGACTGATGATTGGGAAGTAAAGGAAAATTGGAAATTACCTCCAGTTTATGTCTAAGTCAATTTAAATCAGGGGATGGGCCCAAACTCAAGCAGGACAAGCTCACAGTTTTATGAGCCAATTCAAAATGAGTTTTAAAACAAATTTAGAACCCAAAAGGCAATTTAATTCAAAATTCCTCTAGGCAGAAAACCAATGGGGCTTTAAAACATGGCAAAACGCAAATAAAAGGGCAGATTCAAGGGTAAAAATATTTTACAAGTTCCAGTGACAGCACAAAAATTCTATTTAAATATGGGATAATAGGAAGATGACATTGTACAGCATTAAAAAAAAAAAAAAAAGCACTAGACTGGAAATTAGCAGATCCTGATACAATTTTGGCTCTGCCAGTGACTAACAGCCCTAGGCAAGTCGTATAAAACTTTCTGGGCCTTAGGTTCCTCATTTTTAAAAGAAAGGTGAGGGATAATTGATATCTTTCATATTCCTAAAGTGTTTGGTTCTATATCTACGTAAAAGCCTCACACTTTGAATTGTCTGAAAGTTCTACATTATTTGATTGTCTCATAAGCGAAAATCGCTTTAAAATAAAATTTGATACATATAATTCTCTCCCACTACAATAGACTAAAACCCAGTCTGAACTCACCCTACTTAAATTTAGTCTGTAGAAAATTAATAGCATTGTACTAAAAAGGCAAGATGTTTTCAGAATTGAGAAAACATTTCCAGATTAGTAAGATATTTTCTCTAGAAATTATTTTTCCTTAATTCCTAAAATGTCATAATTAAAAGAGACCATGGAATCAAGTAACTATTTCTCTCTGGCAATAAAGAATAAAATTTTTAGTAATTGCTGGATGGGACTTTTCAGTCAATGTTTGACAAGCATCCCATTCTCTTCCATCTTACAACTTCCTCAATCTTTCTAAATCCTTTTTCCCATCCTCGTCTTACCTCTTCCCAACAGAAAGATTTCTTAGACCTTGGTTTCTTCATGACTTTGTGGTTCAGAAAATTGTCTTGCACTTCCAGTAAATTTTGCTCCTTTTGTCCAAGTAGCTCCAATATTTGACGTCATAGAACCTCCTATCATTATTCTTGAGAAACTCATTATCTTGGGGCAAGTGTTGGAAATAAGACTTCATTCTTATCAGAAATGTTATGCCTATAGCTTTATTGCCTAATGTAATGGCAACTATCCAGTTTTAAAATAAATAAAGCTACTTGATTTACCATGCAATTCATAGAAGCTAAAAGGTGAATCCTATTGTGAATCTCCATTGATTTAGAGTAAAGCACAGGGAAGCTTACCATATAATTCTGTTGTAAAATGCTATTGATTTACTGTACAATATATAGAAGCTCATGGTGTGGCTTTATTGAGAGACTCTTATTCATTGTGCGGTAGCATGAAACCAACTCAGTCACAGAGGGTAGTGAAACCCTCTGATTTAATACAGATCCCAGAGGATTTTATTGTGTCACTCTATAGTAACAAAACTTGAAATTTCATTAATTCATTGTGAATTTCTCAGTAGAAGCCCTTCATAGACTGAGATGTGGCTCTAACCAACCATGAACAGTAGCAAGCACAGTGTTCTGTATGGAACTCATGAAAAAACAACCTCAGGAGAACAGTTTCTGGCATAAGACATGTGTTGCTAATCTTCATCTTAGTAAGAAGGATGAAAGATTTTATCCTCACAAAAAAAGTCTTAATACCAAAGTTCATAGTATAAATTTGGAAGGAGAAATAACAATGTGATCATTCATTTTAAGATTAGCTATACTTTATAAAATACTTTGAGATTGCTTGTGAATATCTAAATTTGCTCATATTTTTTTTCCATTTAGAAAAGTCTGTTTAATCACTATTTGAACTATGTAGAGCTAAATGAGGTAGCACAAAACACAATAGATTGCTATACGAGGGATGATTTTTTTAAGACTTCAGGAAAAAAGTCTTCCAAGATTTGCAAATTTGAAAATAATATAGAAAAAACATAAAATATATAAAACTATATGTTTCTTGGTCCAAAAGCTGTTGTCAGTTTGTAATATTTGATTTCTAAATTTAATTATAGATACTCCTCATTGAGATAATTTTTTGTTGAAAAAGTTATAAATCTATTAGTCTTTAGAATAAGCTTGCTTTCCTTGAAATCTAATAAAGTGAGCTCTTTTCAGAAGAAACCCCAGTGTCAAACATTATTTTGAGTGTATGTTAGGTTTCTATCCTTTATATAAATTATTCAAATCTGCCTTTCTCTTAACCCTGGATATTTTTTCTTTGACTTAACATGAAAATTGTACTTGGTAGTAAGCAAAGGAATGAATAGTCTTGCATTTCAGTCCTTTGTATTGTTCAAGAAACACATCGTGATTTAGTATGCTAGAAAGATTCCTTTCAACTTCACAGGCAGGTGAAAATCCATGCTACATGGGATTTCTTCCAGGAACTTCCATTTGCAAAAGCTGTCTTCTTCTTACATATGTATAAAATATATCCACAAAGAATAATGTTTGAAGGACTGCTTGAATCTGATATACTATTATATTTCCTGTCAGTCAAAGATTACCTGTGAAGTGTATTACAGGTAATAAAGTAAATTTTTAGAAACCATAAAGACTAAGAAAAGAAGAAAGGAAAGGAAAGGAAAGGAAAGGAAAGGAAAGGAAAGGAAAGGAAAGGAAAGGAAAGGAAAGGAAAGGAAAGGAAAGGAAAGGAAAGGAAAGGAAAGGAAAGGAAAGGAAAAAAGAAAAAAGAAGGCTCCCTTATCCTGTCCAGGAATTATTTACAATGGGAAGGAGGAGAACAATATAGAAGTCAGAAGACATCAGGATTAAAGCCAAAGTTTTTGGCTTTAATCCTTAAATCCTAAATTTAGGGATCCCTAAATTTGCCTCCTGTGTAGAAGCCCATGATAAATGTCTCCACAAGAACTTCTTTTTTAAAACTATAGCCCCCAGCTAGGAAGGTCTCAAACCAAATAGACAGGGTAAAAGGAAATCCCGTTTTCTCTTGTCACAAAACTTAAATAATATTACAATTTGTTTGCAAAATTTACTGTATGTTTAACAAATGTCAGGCACTATTTCAAGGGCTTTCCATGCATTAACTAATTTAATCCTCACTTTGACTTTTGAGGTTTTATTTTGAGCCTCCTTTTATAGATGCAGAAACTGTGCACAGAAAGTTTACAAAACCTTCACAAGGACAGAGAGATAATGAAAGATAGACCTGGGTCTCAAGCCCAGAGTCTAATTCCAGAGATTGCACCGTCGAAGACTCTGCACTAGACTGCCCAATAGGCATAATAACTGCACTTTCCAAATCACACATTTGTGTGTTGTTTTACGTAGAGGTTTAGATCTATTGTGCATAAATACATTTCTTTCTCTCTCATTCCTGTGTATGTGTGTACGTCTGTGTGTGCCTGTGAATCTGATGTGAATAATGCATTTCAGAAATTTCAGAATCTTTTACAAATGCAATGTGTACAATGTGTTTCCTGCTGTGAGTATATATCCTGACACAGTTGTTCCTGTCCTATGAAAAAAAAAATGTGCTGCTTATTAGAGAGAATTAAGAGGCATTAAGAGAATTAAGAGGCATTGCATAACCCCAACTAGTACCAAACAAATCCATGTGACTTCTTGATCATGCAAGAATTTTGCCTCCTGGGAATATCAGATAACTCAATAAGGTTAAATGTCCTGCCAAAATTGTATTCTTAAAAATATCCCAAACCCAGTAAGTTGGGAGCCATTCAGTCAAAGACTATTCTTGATAGAGTTTCTCTCCTTCTTTAAAGAAGTAAGTGATGAACTGAAGTGAGATCATTCACATGTCAAGAAGCTTTTAACTGTCTTAGCTACAAACATGATTAATAGTCATCACATTGGACCTAATAGCACAGCAGATAATGTACTTTTTTGAAGCGTGTAAAAGCCTTTCTTGAGTATTAAGAAGATATCCTAGGTGTGAGAACAGCTGTTTGGCTCTGTAGCAGTTTAGAATAGCAAATGTTAGCCCCAGGGACACAAGAAACTAGAAGCACAGAAGTAGCTTCTCAAAAGCAGCAGAGACTTTGTGTGCTTTCCCCTTAGATTTGGGGCTTATCGAAATCTCCATGAACTTCTGGACAGGCCTTGATCTTGCAGGTCAGTGCTTCTCAGACCTAAGCTGCACAGGAATTGCCTAGAGCACTTGTGAGAACACACATTCCTGAGCCTGAGAGTTTGCATTTCTAAAAAGCTCAGAAGTGATGTTTCTGCTGTTGCAAGGATTCCTTTGAGCATCTCCAAGCAACACTGTTTTAGGGCATCCCATTAACCACTGTGATTCTCAAAGCTGCCTCACTTTCTCACTATTTTTTTCCCTCTTCTTTCATACCAGTGAGACAGAGAAACAGCTCTGGGAACCACAGGACATGCAAAAACAATTACTATGCCCTGACCAAAAAACCAAAACAAACTATAAGGCCACCATGCAGCATGGGGCTTCCTTGAGTACATGAGTATGAAAAATGAGTATCCCTGAAGTGAGAGAATCATTCTATCCCACTGTCTCTATGAGCTCCCACTGTGGCAAGTGACCTTGCCAATTGAATCCTTAGGGTGTTGTTTCATACTGTAAAGAGAAACCAAGAAGATTTGAGGTAGATTGCATGTGGGGTCCAATTCAGATGCTCTCTGCGGATTTCAATCAAAAAATTTCTTTATTCTCCATTCAGCTTTAGGTTTCTGCTCATCTAACTCATGACAAAGTTTTCAGTAACTGTTGGATGATTACATCATATGATCATTCATTTAGTGTAATGTTTCTAAAGGAATATCCAAAGAAGGTTAGTACAATTCCTTTTTGAAACTTCTTAGCAATGTGATCTGACTTTATCTATGGTCTCTTTTTTTAAGTAAGCTTCACACCAAGTGTGAAGTCCAACACAGGGCTTGAACTCCTAACCTTGAGATCATGACCTGAGCTAAGCTCAAGAGTCAGATGTTTGTTTTTTTGTTTTTGTTTTGTTTTGTTTTGTTTTTTAGAAAGAGAGAAGGAGCATGCATGAGCTGCTAGGAGGGATAGAGAAGGAGAGAGAGAATCTTTTTTTTTTTTTTTTTACAATTTTATTTATTTATTCATGAGACACAGAGAGAGAGGGGCAGAGACATAGACAGAGGGAGAAGCAGGCTCCTCACAGGGAGCCTGATGTGGGACTGGATCCCTGGACTGGGATCACGCCCTGAGCCAAAGGTGGACGCTCAACCACTGAGCCACCCAAACATCCCGAGAGAGAGAGAATCTTAAGCAGGCTCCACACCCAGTGCAGAGCCCAACATGGGGCCAGACACTGGGCAAAATCTCAGGACCCTGAGATCATGACCTGGGCCAAAATCAAGAGTTGGATGTTTAACCAGCTGAGCACACGGGTGTTCCTATAGTCTTTTTAAGTTAAAAAGGGTGGCAGGAGGAAGAATTATTGTAAAAGACTTGCTGCTATGGCTAAGGAGGATATCCTTATTTTATTAATGGAGGAAACCTGACTCAAAGAAATTAGATTACCTGCCCAAAATCACATGCCAAAAGCATAGAGAGAAATGGCAGCTGCAAACCAGTGTGCAGGATGAAGTAAAGCTATAGCTGAAGCTGCCCAGTGTACTATGTAGGCCCTTCAGTGGATGGAGGACATGACTGGGACTCAGAGGGCCCTTACTGCCAGAAGAAGCTGGAGCAACACTATCATGAGTGGATAAGAAGAATTGGGGTGAGGGGGAACCCTGACTATGTCAAGAGAAGAGATCACATGTCTTACCAGGCCTCTTGGGCTTAAACTATGGATGGTAGCTGATGACCAGTAACCAGGCATGACA
This sequence comes from Canis aureus, assembly GCF_053574225.1. Classification (NCBI taxonomy): domain Eukaryota; kingdom Metazoa; phylum Chordata; class Mammalia; order Carnivora; family Canidae; genus Canis; species Canis aureus. The sequence goes on along the minus strand of NC_135617.1, from coordinate 45,775,459 downwards.
AGGGCCTTCTCCTAGGAGGAGGTCAGCAAAGACTGAAGAAATAGCAGGGGACTGATAGGTAAATTTTTAGGCCAAAGGTCATGAGTTAAACACTGGATACTGAGCTCGAGATGACAGGGGGACGTTCCAGTGGAAGTGCATTTTGAGAAATCATTTTGGCAGTCATCTGCTTGTAGATGGCAACTGGGGAGATGGGACTTAGTGTGGACTCACTGGGTTTTCATGTAATCCTGTAAGGATCCCCCTTCTCTGTCCCACCCATGCTGTAATAGAGAAAGCAGCCATGTTTGTACACTCTGACTTCTCCCTCGCAGGCCACAGTTAACTGCAGGAGGAGTGGGCACACTGGCCAACTGAACCAGCCAATTTGAAATTGGAACTGGAAAGTCCAGCTATAGGCAGGTGCTTATTGCACATAAAAGATATGAATTTGGTCTATTGTCCCAGCAGCCATTCTCCATTGTACAGAGACAGAAACAGAAAGCCAGGCTATGGCAAGAGAGAAAGCATAATGCTGGCATAAAGAGAAACACAGAGAGCACAGAGACATCCTGGTTTATCTGCAGTGCTTTGGTCCCTAATTAGACCCATTTCTGGGACCAAGCTGCACCCAAGCTCTCATGGCCCATGAGGCACACTTCGACCTCTTCCAGGAAAAAAAAAAAAAAAAAAAAAACCAACTTTCCTTTCATTTAATCAAGTTCAATTTGGTTTTTGTTACTTCAAACCAAAAGCATTAATTCATAAAAAGTAATATCAATAATAGAGATAGGATGTTGTGGGGACAGTTTTTAGAACAAGGAGAGGAGAAGGATCCTGAATAATAAAAATCAACAATAGTAATAACCAACAATAAATATCAGACAGAAGACAGAGGTTCATAGGAGGTTGAGACGTGGCCAGAGAGAGAAGAAAACCCAGAGCCTCTTACAAGTCAAGAGAAAAGCATTTCCACAAAAAGGTAGAGGTCAGCTATGTCAAATCCTGCCTGCCTAGCAGTCATGAGACATAAAGAAGACATGGCTAGTGGGCCTCACAAGAGGGAGAGAGGTCACTATTGAACTTGGTGAGAGCAGTTGGAGTAGATTGGTATGGAATTGTCAGGAGTAAATAACAATAGTAAATAACAACAGGTAGAAAGAGCAAGGGTATATAACCTAATCAACAAATTTGGTTTAAAGGGGAGAGTATAGGGGCACCTGGGTGGCTCAGTGGTTGAGCATCTGCCTTTGGCTCAAGTCATGATCTTGGGGTCCTGGGATCCAGTCCCACCTCAGGCCCCCCACAGGGAGCCTTCTTCTCCCTCTGCCTATGTCTCTGCCTCTCTCTCTTGTGTCTCTCATGAATAAATAAATAAAATCTTTAAAAATAATAATAATAATAATAATAATAATAATAATAATAAAGGAGAGTATGAAGGGTTCTTGGGATTGGTACAGTTGTTTTTTCTCCTCTCAGGTTGTGTGTGCATGTATTATACACATTAGAAATGCATCAACATGTTTATATTCTGATGGGAAAGAAACATCAAGAATGGGCCATACAGGAGATGGAGTAGAAAAGGGGTGATCGGTAGCATTAGGGCCTGAGAAGACCAGAAAAGTGGGATCCTGAGAACATCTAAGAGATGCTTCTTGCATTACGTGGCAAAGCAGAGGTGTAGTGCCAGTTCTCTGTCAAGGGATGAAGGAAGTGCAACTGTGGAAGAGCTGTTTCTTCTCTTGTTCCTAGCCACACATCTTTTCCTTCTGCACGTCCTGGAGACACGGAACCCTATAACCCCTGCCATCCAGTGGGGAACGAGGTTGGAGTCAAGGACAAGAAACAAACAGACTTTAGTATTGCTTCCTCAATGGCATTCTCCTCTATGCTGTTTTATTCTCTTCTGCAACACATACCTGTCCTCAGTCCATAGACATATATAAACATGTCTTACTCTCTCAGTGAAGTTGAAAATTCTTGGTGAGAGAGAAACATGTGTTGCCCTTCCCCTTCAGTTTTACACCTTTCTCTTCAGTAATTTATGTACCAAAGACTCTCAAAAACAATCATTTAAAAAGTTAGATAGAAATGCTGTTTAGGAGGCACCTGGGTGACTCAGTGGTTGAGCATCTACCTTGGGCTCAGGGCATGATCCCAGGGTTCTGGGATCAAGTTCCACATCAGGCTCTCCTCAGGAAGCCTGCTTCTCCCTCTGCCTATGTCTCTGCCTCTCTCTGTGTCTCTCATGAATAAATAAATAAAATCTTTAAAAAAGAAAAAAAAAGAAATACTGTTTAGTATCTAAGTCAATAACAATCTAAAATCTCACCATCTTTTGCTCATTTCAGCAGCACATATGCTGAAATCTCACCATTTCTTTTCACTTCTGACACTAAAGTATCATAATTTCTGATTTACCTTGTAAAAGGTGAGTTGGCATGAGTGTTTTCTAGTGATCTCAGAAAGAAAACTAGCACTTTGCGGGATTTACTTAATTTGTAGATGTTTTAGAGGCTTTTATAATCTGATTCATTGAAGTGAACCTCCAAACAAGTGACAAATTATAGCTAGGTTTTTATCATTCCTTTCATAGCTTGTTAAATATTAAACATTTCTTCTTTAGTCCCTTTCAGAACTATTTATTCCAAATCCATTGCAGAGTCATCCAGAATTTTAAAAACCTGGATTAATTTCAGGCTTCACATAATGAAGCTAATGTTTCCATGGTTTCATATTTCTAATGGCTCTTGAATCTACTCTTCAGTGTCAGTAATAATATATCCTTCCAATGCTCTTTTCTTCTCTCCCCCACCCTGCCCCGATATTGAGCCTGTACTTAATATCTGTTAACCTGAAGATATTCAAATGCAAGTCATGTGATTGGAAATGCATTTCTGCTGTTAGTATTTCTAATACATTTTTTTCAATTTCCATTCATTTAAGATCTGGTTACTTTCATGTTTAATATTAGGTTTCGTGATGAATTCTGAGCCACCGATACTGAATGTTTGATGGTACACTGCCGCCCTCTAGCTTACTTTTGCAAAGTTCTCCACCACATAACAATTTATTCAGTAAATCCCTCATATATGTCCAATCAACAGATATCCGTTGGTTTTCAATGAATGATATACTGAAAGCTCTATCTTTGCACAGCTATTAATTGGAGTTATACATTTCTTTGCTTTCCAGATAAGATTAAATGATCAGAGTTATACATTTCTTTGCTTTCCAGATAAGATTAAATGATCATCTAATCAACTTATCATATTCTAAAAGAAAATAAAAGTCTTAAAAAGGGAAAAAAAAGAAAAGGCTCCCCCATTGTGTGCCAGGTTCTCAGCCGATTCTCTTTTCACCTTAATTTACACCTTTTCCCTTCAGGTAAGCTGACTGTTTTTAAAAATCAATGTACTTTCTCTTATCTTTTATTCCTTAAGCAGCCAGAGAAAAGTATCAAATCTTTTATGCTCTCGGTGAATGCTGAACACTTGTCAAAGGATATCTCTGAAGATGGAACAAAATAATTTCAGTTCAAATTCCCAGGACTGTCAGAAACTTCAACCAGGTGTTTTTATGTTCAAAAAATTATAAAACTATTTAAGGCTTGAATTACTATTCTTCTCTGAAAAAAAGTTCTGAATTAGATACTGTTGTGAGCTGATACTCCTCTGCGATGAGATCTTCTGGCCTGGATAGAGGTATCAGCTATTCATTACCTGAACAATTCCACATCTGGCTTATTGAAATTTATTTATAGTCGAACATATTGACTAAAACTCAATGAAATGACATTAAATTAAACTATATAGTAACAAAAAGGAAAGGTACGTTTATTTAAGTACCTACTTGCACTCTGGTGCTCCAAAGCCTTAAAATTGAAATATGATGTGCAGCTTAATTTTCAGCATTGTTCTTGGCTGGAACTGTGTAGGAAATGACATTTGAGTATAGCATAGAGTTCTGCCTCACTTAACTTCTGAATCCTGCCACTCTTACACTTAAAATGATGAGCACACCATGCTCATGAAATTGTAGAAACCATCAAATGAGACAGTGAATGAGAGAGCGCCAGCATGATGCATGTATAAGCAGCCTAGTCGACCTTTGTTTAATCTAAATCTAATACAAATATTGAATTTTTCCTACTCTTCTAATTAGGGAGCATTCTCTATTATCCTTTTTCCTCTTACCCAAGTTTCTTGTTCCTTGTGTATCCTTGTGTACTGTTTTCCAGTCTTTTTGCAAATTCTAGCTATTTTAAGCAGAAAATGAATTTATTAAGAGATATTAGGTAAGTCACAGAATCTGGGAGGGTAAGAAAAGCAGGTTTAGAAGGTATACCAACTGTTGTGCAGAGTTCCAAAGCCACTGTCACTGGGAACAGTACCACCAATGCCACCCCAGGAGGCTACCACTTGTCACTGCTGCCTCCTCAGATTTACCTAGAGTGGAGTCCATGAGGGGTAAATGATTGTGTTTGATTGGAAGACACTGTACCATGGCTGCCAGAAAAACAGGAAAGTTGAGGTTCTAACTTCTAGCTTGGATGAGAGGAGACAAAAGAAATTCTATAAACAGAAGAAAGTTACACAAGGGTTTGATGTGGCCAAAAAGCATAACCACTCCTCTCTGCTCTCTGTGTTTGACGACTCCACATCAAGCTGAGGAAATTGTTTACTCAAGAGTTCCTAGAAATAGAGAAGCTAAAGAAGTTCATCTAATGGCAGATATTTCAGGGCTGGGTGCCTGGGTGACTCAGTGGTTGATCGCCTGCCTTCAGCTCAGGTTATGACCCTAGGGTCCTGGGATCAAGTCCCACATTGGGATCCCCATGGGAAGCCTGCTTCTCCCTCTGCCTCTGCCTCTCTCTGTGTGTTTCTCATGAATAAATAAGTAAAATCTTTAAAAAAGAAAGAAAGAAAGAAATTTCAGGGCAATAACCAACCACAAATCATTGATTCTCTCAGCTGTCTCCATTTCTACTTTTCACTCTCTCTGGACATGTGAACATGTGTGACAGTATCATACTGTACAAGCATAGAACTTATGCTGATGCTATATACATTGATTACTTGATTAAACATTTATTGAATTCCAGAACATCTGCAAGGAATAAGAAATATAAGCACTAATATGAATAAGATCTGTGCCCTTCATTCTTGGAACTCACATTCTACTTAGGAAATCTATCCCATAAACTGCTAACTACAGGCAACATGAAAAACACTTTAACGGAAGATGTAAGGCACTGTGCATATATGTAATGTTTAGAGATACTTGTAGTAGGAAACCTAGGATTAAAGGTATTGTCCAATAATACCTACATGGAAAACATATCGGTAAGTCTATTTTGTTAAACAGGAGACTGGAGATATGTCAATGAACTGTTGTACATTGCTGATAAGTTCAGACCTTACTGTGCACTTTCGATTTTTACTCATATTAAAGTTTTTAGATCTTTCATTGCCTTCAAATCATCATTTCAAGCTTTGCTATTATTCAGACACTGTAAAATGAAATTTTAGATCATAAAGTGTCCTTGAAAATAGATACTTCTTACTATGATACTAATGTTTTAGTTTCTAGTCTTAAAACATTACAGTTTTTCATTTACATTTCTTATGTATACTCATTTAATAACCAACTTTAAATTCAGTAATCACATTTTCCCCTAAGCTTTGATTAGAACAATTATAGTAAATGAAAATAAGAAAGTAATTTCTGTAAAGAGATTCATAAAGCATCCTTTTCAAGCCATAAAGCAGCCGTCCAAATAGATTTTTTCAGCATTGGGTCTACCAAAAAAAAAAAAAAAAGATTCTGTTCTGCTGAACATACACAGATCCAACACATTTTCATTGTCTGCTCATCTTCTTTTTCTGGGTCTAGCCTGGTACTTTGGCTCCCAGCAGAAGGCTTAGCACACAAAATGTGCTAAATAAATGCTGTTGAGTGAGTGTCTCACCCTCTTGCCTAGACTAAAAAGGTAGAAGAATCAGCAGAAAGTCTCCTCTGAGGGGTGCCTAGGTGGCTAGGTTGGTTAAGTATCTGCCTTCGGCTTAGGTTATGATCCTAAAATGGAGCCCCACTCAGGCTCTCTGCTCAGCTGCGAGTTTCCTTCTCCCTCTCCCTCTGCGCCTCCCCCTGCTCATGCTTTCTTATGCTTTCTGGTGCTCTCTCTCACTCTCAAATGAATAAATAAAAAAATCTTTAAAAAAAAGTCCCCTCTGAGATAGAAAGCTTGTGAACAGATAAAGGAAATAGAAAAGAAACAGATAATTGAATTTTTACATCTACCCAATTCTTCTTTAGCCCTAAGCTTTACTCCTGGCCCATGTTTACTTTGGGTTTACCTCACAGAACAAAAATATACATCAGCACACACCTAAGGGAAGTCTCTGTGAAGATTGTCACATCAACTTATTGATTGGTAACACACGGCTGAATATTTTCTGTCAACTCATTGTGGTACAATTAACGCTGAAGGTATTATTGCTAGTTACATAATTCCCTCACACTGCCATCCTGAATATTGTGTTTTTTAAGTTATGCTAATATAATGTAAGAGGAGGAGGCTACAAACAACTTGATTAGCAGAATTTTTATAACATCTTTTATCTGTTGTGGAAAAGCCAAGCCAAAGCGCTAGCTATGCTTCATGAAGGCCCCACAAGGGTGTTTTGCTTTGTTTTGTTTTGTTTTCCCACTGGGGTGTTTATACAGCTCTGTTAGGGTGGGAGTCAGCACAGGGTTTGTTTTTGTTTGTTTGTTTTTTGTTTTGTTTTGTTTTGTTTTTTTACATGTGTGTATCCCTCTAATTTAGATTCTCTTCTCAAAAAGTGAAAAGATTGAGGGGCACCTGGGTGGCACAGTCAATTAAGTGACTGCCTCTTGATTTTGGCTCAGGTCACAATCTCAGGATCCTGGGATTGAACCTCATGATCAGCTCCACTGTCAGCAGGAGGCTGCTTAAGATTCTCTCTCTCCCTCTCCCTCTGTCCCTCCCTCCTGTTCCTTAGTGCATAATTGCTCTCTCTCTTTGTCTCTCTCAAAAAGAAAAAAAGAGGGAGAGGGAGATTGAGGAAGTGGTCTTTCACTGTTTCTTATATCTTTATTCTTTTATCCCCAAACTCCTCAAATGTTTTCCCCACACACATACATACACATTCACTCAGACACAAGCACTCATGTACACATACACACACAGTCACACTCACAAGTAGGAAGGAAAGTAAGTTATGTTACAATAACAAAGACCCCAAATCAGTGTGCCTTAAAGGAGATAGTTTCTTTCTCTTCCAGGTAAAAATCTGAATGTAGGCAAACAGAGCTCAGCTACACAAAGCAGAGCTTCCACCTTGTTACTCCATAATGTGTGGACTCCATTCCCAAGAGCATTACTGTAGCCACAATACCTGCAGGTTAGCCAACAGGAAGGGCAAAGGCAGGACAGAGAAAGGGCAAGAAATAGAGTATCTGTCCTTTAAAGAACTTTCCCAGAGCTTCCATACAACACTTCTACTTCCATCTCTTTGGCCTGAATCTAATAACACAACCACATTCAGCCACAGTGGGAACTCAGAAATGTGATTTTTATTTTCCATAGTGTGTTCCCAACTGACACATTTAGGTACTATTCCTGAGAACAGACGGAGAATGGATATAGTAAATAACTAGTGAGCTGCCATGGGGTTCGTTCCTCCCTACTATCCTTCCCATGGCATAATGTGTGGGATTTCATTCTCAGACGTTTCAAGGCAGATTCCTTTCCTTCCCCACCTGCCCTGCGCTGTCTTTTCCTCTACCTTTTAATACACCAAGAACATTATTCTTATGTATTCAAACACATCTCTGCTCAAAGGAGAAAAGAGGGGAATGATTAGTAAAGGACAGATGACTTTTACTATTTAAGCTACTGGGTACTATGAATTTGAATAGGAGGATCTGAGCCAAGTGTAATCCTCTGCTTTTGTGTTTGCTATCTAAATCAAGACCACTGTCAGGTTTAATTGAACAATAAAATCTCTTGTTTGATTCTAAGCAGGAGAATAGGGTTTTCATTTTCTAGTCAGTGGATTTTAGATTTTTCCCCAAAGAAGCTAAACTTTAGTGATAGTTCCAATATTATCTCATTCAAATGAAGGTCTGGAACATTTAGTATTCTCTGGGACATATCAACCTCTCTGGGCAGCAGAACCAGTCATTTAATACAAATTTAAGCCACAAGCATAGTCCTGGTTATATAGGCAGTTCTTCTCACACTTCACAAAGCACTACAGGTGTCTTTGAAATCTTAGCTTCAAAGAACAGAACAAAGCATGAAGAAAGAGCCCATCCATCCCCAAAGAGCCCACCCACCCCCACACACATACCCATTCCACCTGTGTTTTATATCTGGGTTCTATATGAGATATTGTTTAAAGAAAAATTTTCATGACTTTCAAATATTTGACCTCATTGCTCCCCATCAAATCTTACTTCTTCTGAGTTTGTTTCTTGTGGACGGTACAGCCTTGAACTTTCTAGGCCTTTCAGGAGCTAGTAATGAAGGGTAAAAAGAAGGGATGTAACATGAAACTATCTGCTAACTTGCCATCATGACTTACTTTTGATAACTTTTTACAATTATTTGGAAAGATCACAATGATGTTTGCAAAATTTGCTCCACAAAGCAGAGCTTCCACCTTGTTACTCCATCTTTTGCGGGCTCTATTCCCTAGAGTGTTACCCTAACCCTCATGATCTGCAGTTTAGCTGACAGGAAGGGTAATTTCAGAAGGATGGGGGAAGGGCAGGAAATAGAGCATCCATCCTATATATGTTGAGATTAGTGAGATTGCATTAGTAAGCATTTTTTTTCTCCCTGGCAGTCACAATGTATGTGCATGATTGAAATTCTCTTTTTTTTTTTTTTTTCAGTCGTTTAAATTTTGCTATGTAATTCTTAAGACTCTTTTATTGTGTGAAGGTATCTGTTGCCTGAAATAACTGAAGGTTTCAATCTAGGTCAACATACACAGAGGAAATGATGACTGACTAACGAGACCTGGGAAATTTGCATATTACAGCTGCACCACAACTTTATTGTTTGTTTCTACTACCAGAATCCTCTCGGCAGTCCCATGTCATCTGTCAAGTGTTCCACCGAGACGAAGAAGAGCGAAAGCATAGGTAGTCTTTTTGTTGTTGATGATAAAAATCCAATCTTTTCTTCCTGGGAGATCAGCTACTTAAGTAAAAGTCACATCTCCAAAAGAATAGTTAAGGGTTCTATCCTAAATAAAATACTCTAAGAATTTATTTCTCTCGGCATCTGTTTCTTCATTTTCCAAATCATATTTTTTCATGGCAACAAAATAGCGAATAAACGTTTCCCCCAGGGCCTGTCTCAGACATTGATCTTCCTCCAGCGCCACAAGAGCGTCTTCCAGTTTCAAGGGGATCTCGGAAGCTTTTGACGGATACAGGTCCGTGCTGTCACCTGGACTGGCCAGGACACCATCGCTGCTTTGAAGTCCATCCAAGCCCGCGGCGACAGTCGCCGCCAGCACCAGGTAAGGATTTGCAGTGGCGGAGCCCAGTTTATTTTCTATCCGGGTGCCTTTCTCACCATGACACTTGATATTAAAAGCACAGCTGTTATCATTGTATCCCCACGTCGTAGGCACGCTCTCCTTGAGGTCTTTACTCTCCTTGGAGTAACGCTTTCGGCAGCTGACAGCAGGAGCCATCAGGCAGCTGAGAGCGGCCGAGTGCTTCAAGAGTCCTGCCAACCATTTTTTCCCCGTGATCGTGAGCTCTTCAATTCCAGAACTACTGCAGAACATATTTTTCTTCCCATCGACATCCCAGAGACTATGAGACAAAATTCCTGAATTGCAAAATCCAGTCTCGATGAAAAAGCTAGCGATGTAATTATATTTCCTTGCCACTTCTTTGACACCTGTTCTGAGGGTAAATGCATTATCAGCTGAACTGATGCCAAATTCGGGCAAAAAACAGATTTCCATCAGACCAGGCCTGGTAGAGGAGGAAAAACTCTCGACATTCGCTCCAGTATGATACAAACCATCAACGAGTTCCTGGATGAAAGGCTGGTCATGATTATTTAGCAATGTGGAGGCAGGAAAAGATATGGTCTTTGAATTGATAATTTCAGGCACAGCAAAAATGCAAAAATCATAGATGAAGGCAGAGAGCAGGGAAAAGCCAGAGTCCTGCAGCTGGCTCAGCTGCCTCTTTGCGATGTACCTTGGGGAAGTCAAAAGAGGCTCGCCAGTCACAGTGAATGTGTCACATATCACTCTTGCAGTTCTCTCAGCCCATGGCAAGACTCTAAAGGTTGAGAGCTCTGGCATTAGGACTATGTCACTATTAAAACATGTTGCTCTTATGTGATCCACTTCATCATCCTTAGGATTTGGTATCAGTTCAAGATAACCTCGGGGCATGCAAACACCATGGATCACTTTTTCCTAAAGAAATGAAAAGACAGAGCAATCAGATTTTGAAACTTGAAAACAAACAAAAAGGGGGGGGGGGGGACATTGCTAATGAGGAAAAATGTGTTTAACATCCGTTGGTTAACACTAGCTTAATATCAAATAAATTTTAAGTATTTTATTTTTTAAAGATATATTTAATTATTTGAGAGAGAAATAGTGGGAAGGAGAGGCAGAGAAGAGAGGGAGAGATAGAATCCTCAAGCCAAATCCCTGCTGAATGCAGAGCCCGGATACAGGCTTCATCCCAGGACTCTGAGATCATGACCAGAGCTGAAATCAAGAGTTGGCCACCTGACTGACTGAGCCACCCAGGGGCCCCCAAATTTAAAATATTTTAAAATAAACCCCCAGGTTACTTTTATAAACAGTTCTTAATATTTTTAGCCTTCAAATCTTTACATGCTTTGAGATCTGAAAATAGCGTCATAAATAGAAGGTACAAAGATAAAGAAAATGTCTTTATAGCAAATGACATAGATAAAGCCTTGTGAAATTATTTGAAATGATTATTACCTAGTCTTTTTGAAAACACTTTTTATTTTATGGCATAGTTGCTAATACTTTAGAGGTTTTATTTTGGCTTATTCTATTGTAATCCCTATAGTTAACTGAGAGTCCTCAGTCCTTCCCAGAGACTTGATTGTGGTTAGTCCTAGCACACACACGACAGTCATCCTAACACCAGAGGAGCCAGATCTGCTGAAAGCTGCACTCCTCTCTTCATTCACTTTTACAACTCAGTAAGAATGAATACATCACAGCCTCAAGGTCCCAGAAACTGCCTGTGAGTGTGGACCTATATCCTCAAAGCTATAGATCCAAAACGTTGTAGCCTTCAAGTCAACCATGAACTGGGTGTCATCAAATCTGACTTCTAGCTCTAGCTCTTTCACTAATTACTTGCTGGAAGTTAAGCAAATCACTGGACTATGTCATCTTCCATGTCTGTGAAACAAGTGTTAGACTCAATGCTTGCTAAGGCACTTTCTAGCCATATACCTCTTGGGGTTAGTGGATTTGGTCATTTATTTAACTTTTGCTATGTACCAGACAACAGGGATATGATGAGGTTATAAAGTTTAGCAGACATGTGAAACAATTTCTAGAAATTGTATCATAATAGAACAAGGCTTCATGTGTTAAAGGTTATATTAATGGTAGCGAAAAAGCTAACTATAAAGTTTGGTTCCCATAATGTCAATGTATATTATAAAACACACTAACCATCTGTAAGCCAAATTGTTTCTTATGTTACCTCCAACTCAAAGAGTATGGCTACCAAAGAGGAGCTATTACTAACAGAGATAACCTACTGGTCACTCTTCTGCCTTTGACCGTAACCCATGACCTCTTTTACTTTCCACCATCTATACATAGACTTTCAAATGTCATTTGACTTGGCTGATACAATCCTGATTTTACCAGTAATAAAGCTGAGAAAGTCAAGCACTATTCAGAGCCTGCTTAATTTTTTCAATTCCATCAGGGACCTGTACACACACACACACACATACACACACAAGCATTATAGAATTCTAGAGGACTTTAGTATGAAATCTTTTAATTTGAATTTCTACTGCAAGAAGTAATGTTATTTCCCTACTTTTCATTTTTTTAGTTTGAAAATCTGTATGTTAGTTCTATATATTCCTAAAATGAAGGGTAATGTATTTTATTCATGAGACTTCCAAAAGTTCCTACAATTGAAATCTGTGTTTGTATTCACCTGGGTGTGAACAATAGGGAACGGTTGTTACCATTTCCTTCCCCTATGTTTTCACATATTTAAAGAATAGGAAAAAGAGAGAAAAAAAGTAAAAATAAAGAATAGGAAAAAGTCACACTTTATTCTTCAAACTATTTAATATGTGTTTTTCTGAGCACTCTTTTTTAACATTGTAATTTCCTTTATTCTTTTTTTGGACATTCTGAATTCAAACCACTCTTTATTAGTAGTGGGAAATATATATAAACATGTCTTGCTCATGACAACAAATTAAGTTACCTTAAAATGTGTTTCTAAGTACAAAGCACTAGGACAACTTTACACTCCAATGTTGCTCACCAGGGATTCAATAAAAACTCATGTAAAATAGCTCAAATCTGTATGATAACTGAAATTTGGACCACAGTGAAAGCCACCAAACAATTAGTTATAAATTCTATTCTAATATATCATGTTTTGATTAGATCAAAGATAGAAAGAATCCACATTATCTGTATATAATTTAAATAGAAATTAGTCTTTTGATGCAACAGAGACAATATAAGTTGGTGGTAAGTTTTAATCAGCTAATGTTTGTAAGGGACTTAGCACAGTGCCAGGCACCTGATAAATTTTCTTTGAAAAGTAGATACCATCAGAGTTTCCCAATTTGGCTTTTTCCAATTACACAGCAGTCTTTTCCTCTATTCTTAGTAGGTGGCTTGTTTTAAGAAGAAATCAATCTTGTTTTTGTTTTGTTTTTTTTTTTTAATAAGAACGGATACTGGGATCCCTGGGTGGCGCAGCGGTTTGGCGCCTGCCTTTGGCCCAGGGCGCGATCCTGGAGACCCGGGATCGAATCCCACATCAGGCTCCGGGTGCATGGAGCCTGCTTCTCCCTCTGCCTATGTCTCTGCCTCTCTCTCTCTCTCTCTGTGACTATCATAAATAAATAAAAAAAAATTAAAAAAAAATAAGAACGGATACTTAGCACAAATAAAGAATAAAAAGAAATATAAAAGCTGAGCTGAAAAAAAAAAAAAAAAGCTGAGCTGGGGGCACCTGGCTGGCTGAGTCAGTGGAACATGCAACTCTTGATGTTAGGGTTGTGGGTTTGAGCCCCATGTTGGCTGTGGAGATTATTGAAAAATAAAATAATTTTTAAAAAGCTGAGCTGGAGAGTGTAGGTACAGTAAGAAAGAGAAAATAAAGAAGAGAGAAAGGGAGAGGAGGAAAAGGAGGAGGAGGAGAATAGGAACTGGAAGTGAAGAATCACAGGTGAACATCCCAGCTCTGCCTCTAATTATGTGTATAATTTTAAGAAAGCTTTCTTTAACTTTTCTGGGCCTCACTTCACTCATCTACAAATGAAGACGATGGATTATATTCTCTTATATTCCCTTTAAGTGTCTAACAATAATTTTTAAATTGACATTTTGTTTTCCACAAATGGTAAGAGGTTTAAAAATTACTTTAGGAAGATGGAAATTACTTTTCACTAAGTTATAGGCAAATTTAAATCATGGACTCCACTCTTTATTTAATGAGTTCCCCATACAGAATTGTGTTTATAAACAAACACATGTTGTTTATATTATTTTGCATGGCTGAACTTATTTTTTATGTCCATTTGCAATAAATTTTCCAAAATGAATTATTTAATTTTAAATTACAAATACTTGTGATGTCAGTATTCACTATTACCTATACCTCACAAGTTCCAAAATGAATTTAAAATGTTTTGTTAAAAAATAGATACCATATGATCATTAAATAAAAATAAAATAATGACTGGGTAATGAAATGAGAAAGTGAGCTTGTATTAGCAAACTAAGGCTAAAAATAAATGCAGCAATTGAGAGGAAGTATGACAAGATATATTAAAATTCTGATGATAGAAAAATTTTTTCCCCTCATAAACTCCAGGAAAAAAATGATTCTAATATATTGGACACTGAACAAGATAATGAAAAGTATTTTCAATAGTATTTAAAAAAAAAAGAAATGCAAACATTTTCTTTCTATGTCAATTATATCAATCCCCAGCAAGTAGAGGGAGCACATTAAATTATATTTTCATAAGAGTTTCTTTGAGGAACTAGAATAATACTCCAAATATGTAGCTTTGAGATGCCATTAGTGGAATAGAAGATTAGGATTTGACAAAAACTGAATAGCAAACAATTTTATATTGAGGTCTCTGGCAAGTGCCTGAAGTGCCAGTTGTGTTTTCTTATTGATTGAAAGAAATTCATATAAATTAGATTCTCAGCCAGTTCACAGTAAATTTCACATTTTCTTATCAAAATTAGCCAACATGCATTCTTCCCTGAATGAAGAGAAAATAATGTCTGCAGGCAGGTCTAAAGGATTTCTTAAAAGACAAATATGAGGATTTTTGTTTCTTTTTTATTATTGTTATTAAGTATAGTTGACATACAATGTTATATCAGTTTCAGGTGTACAACATAGTGATTTGACAATTGTATACATTATTCTGTGCTCACCAAGAGAAGTGCAGTCACCATGCAACGTTATTACAATAGTGTTGGCTATATTCCCTGTGCTGTACTTTTCATCCCCATGACTTATTTATAACTGAAAGTTTTGTACCTCTTCATTGCCCTCACCTATTTCACCCATCCTCTACCCTTGGGAAACTATCAGTTTGTTTTCCGCATTAATGACTCTATTTCAGTTTGTTCATTTGTTTTACTTTTTTAGATTCCACATGTAAGTGAAATCATATAATACTTGTCTTTTTTCTTTCAGACTTATTTCACTTAACCTGACACCCCCTGGTTCCATCCATGCTGTCACAAATGGTAAGATCTCATCATTTTATGGCTGAGAAATAGTCCAGTATATATGTATACTACATCTTCTTTATTCATTTATCAGTGGACACTTGAGCTGCTTCTATATCTTTGCTATTGTAAATAAGGCTGCAATAAACATAGGGGTACATGGATCTTTTTCAGTTTTGGAGGATAAATACCCAGTAATGGAATTACCAGATGGTTTGGTATTTCTACTTTTAATTTTTTGAGTAACCTCCATACTGTGATTTTCCACAGTGCTTATACCAATTTACATTCCCATCAACAGTGCACAAGCATTCCCTTTTCTCCACATCCTTGCCAACACTTATTATTTCTTGTCTTTTTGATACCAGCCATTCTGACTGGTGTGAGGTAATAATATCTCATTGTGATTTTGATTTGCATTTCACTGATGATGAGTGAGGTTGAGCATTTTTAGTAAACAAATTTGAAACTGTTGGAATTATCTTAAAAAGTGTTTTTGATGATGCTCAATGTTTCCAACATAATACAAATGAGAAAATTACAATTAAAATAAATTTGGAGGTTGTTTAGCTTTTATATTTTCCTGTATAATACTAACTGATGTCCCTTCCTTCTAAAAAATGTTTCAGTGACACAACAAATCAGTCAATAAATACATGACATAAACTGAAAAAAAATCTCAGAAAGTCTCAAAACATATTCAAAAGACAACATTTCTTGGTATCATTATTTTTAAGAACTTAATAGTATTTATTAAGTCATCCAACAACAATAGTGTATTTTTTTATCAGAATTAGAAGCTGAAAGGGATATGCTTTCTACCTAGCAAATTTTAATCTTTTTTTTTTCTCATTTTATATTTGCTCTTGGGTCTTCTGTTGCAATTTTCTTATGTCAAACAAAATATAATCTCCATAATTGCAGTAAGAGAGAGAAGATAATTCTATGGAGGCAAATTATTCAAGGCAGAAAGACTAAAATTACCAGTCTTAATTAGTTTTGTATTTCTATTGGGTAAAGGAATTGCTGTTTGAGTCCTGAAAGTGTATGTTCAGCTCCTTAGGGAGCAATGATGTGTTTGGAGAGGGACAAGGGAGAAACAAAATAAATTATTGGTTTTCACCTTTAGTTACTGTATAGATTACAAGAAAATAAGATAGAGTAGTAAGGACCATTTGCTTGCTTACAGTCATGAAATTACATTCAATCATAACTCTATCTGTAAAACTCACTTGGAAAAAGTGTGCAGGGATACTCTTCGATCTGGACACACCATGAAGGTCTGTGGCTTCAAATCTCACAAATTGAAGGTGATTCTTGGCCATCTCTTGTTTAATGTGCTTCATTCTAGAGGAGAGGTGAGGTGTGGTCGGAATTTGAGTGTCCTCCCAGGTGTTATCTGTAGAATAGAAGATGGCCCTAAGACATTAGATCATGATGAATTGAAAAGCAAAAGGAGGCCACAGAGTAGTCTAATCATCATGATTGTCGACAAAATCATCACATACTCATGTCATTGACTTACAATTGGAGATTTTACCTTTCAAACTCTGCCTTTACCATAATCCCAAGAACATGATCTCTAAACAGCCTAAGAGATTGTTTGGCACTTGGGGCTAAGTGAAAGTGACGTTACTTGCATAAGCATAGAGCAATATCATATGTAAGTACTTAACTGAAAATGCCTTTGCTTATGGAAGTTAGGATACATTTGCCTAACTGGACAGCTTGGGCACCATACAAGTCTGCATGCAGATCACTGAGAAAACTGAGTTTCTTGAACTAACTGGTAATACCTAAATTAAAAGTTCTTGTATGTTTAAGGGCAACATTGTTTGGTTTTTGTTTATTTTCTGCAGATCTGCATTTTTTTGTTTTGTTTGCCAAAAGGGCTTTATGATAGCAGCTGAATCTAAGACAGCTACAT
Source organism: Canis aureus (assembly GCF_053574225.1). Taxonomy (NCBI): domain Eukaryota; kingdom Metazoa; phylum Chordata; class Mammalia; order Carnivora; family Canidae; genus Canis; species Canis aureus. Next base: position 45,758,530 of record NC_135617.1, on the reverse strand, counting down.
GTCTCTGTCAAATTTAAACTTTAAAATCAGTATAAATGAGCAAACAAAATTATTTTTCAAGGGTAAGAGTGTAAGAAATGGAAAATCTAGACTGATTACTCAATATTAAAAACAGAAATCTAAATATATATACATATGTATGTATATGTATGTATATGTGTGTGTGTATATATATATATATATATAAAGATAGACTACAAATTCTAAAACTTCAGAGCTAGAAGAGAGTTTGGCAATAAATTACCTAATCCAACTGACTTGCTAGCTTGAGTCCCAGAGAGGTAGGTACAGTGACGTAGTCCAAATTATTTTCAGTTCATTGCCAAAACTGAAGCTACAAACCAGACCTCTTAACTCCCAGTGGGTGACTCATCACCATAAAATGAATGAATGTATCTAAAACATATAAAAGGGTCAGGCACATAGTACACGTCACAAATGTTAGCTACCGTCCAAACTTTCGGAGAAGTAGCAGACAGTAGAGATTCAACACAAACACTGAAGTCATCTGCCTCCCTCAGAATCCTGCTTGTGCCCTAGATGCTTTCTTACTTCTCTGAGCCTGGGCTTTCTCATTGATACAATATTATCCACTTCATAGGTTTGTTGTGACAATTAAGCAAGTCATTTAACAGTTCCTGGCAGACATTAAGCACCATATAAGTGCTTCTTAAACACATAAAGTGAACACAATTACTCTAACCCTTACTAGGGATCATACATAGTACCATGATCATGTCTGAATCTGAATTCCCATCAATCTGTCACATCACTGATGACGAGCAGCTATAATTTTAAATTATACCTGAATATCCTTTTTTGAGATATAATTGGCTTTAGAAATAAGCATAAAGATTGACAGGTTAAAAAACACAGATTAAGTAGATTTTAAGTACATGAAGCATGAGGAAAACAAATTACTAGTTGCCACCTATACAAATATATTAGAGATAATGTCCTGTCACTGATACATTTGGCTACTCTGAGACTCCTGAGGCTTTATAACTACCTCCCATTTAACACAAACAATTAAGCTGTAGCAATTACAATGTTTCATGCTAAATTAGCAGTTGCTGTCTTCCCAACCTATCCTGAAGTATTGGGTGTTTTGGCCAAGTTGAACAATTCTCCTCACTGAAAAATGAAATTTACAGGCACCTGAAAATATGGAAAATTTCAGAAAAGCAGTATTCTAAAAATAATAAGGACTTATATATAAGCTATAAATATTTTAACAACATAAAAAAATCAGTAGGCATCTCCTATTAAAGGAGTAAAGTCATTTTATTGGCTCACCAGTAATATGATCACAGCCAATCTTATTAATTCTTTGTCTTATCTATATCTTCTAAAGTTTGTAAAATAAATATGCATCCACTCAAGACATGTTGTTTGGTTACCATATACTATTTATTTTGGACATATATCTAGGGCTGGACAATATATTTATTGTATTTGTTTGCCAGGGCTGTCCTAATAAATACCACAGACCAGGTGGCTAAAACAGAAATGTTATGTTCTTACAGTTCCAGAGGGTAGAAGTCTAAGGTCAAAGTGTCAACCATATTGGTCTCTTCTGAGAGCCTCTCTTGTTGGCTTGGTAATGGCTATCTTCGTCACATGATCTTCCCTGTTTGTGGGTGTTCTAATCTTCTTGTATGAACACCCGTCATGTTGGATTAGAGCCCCCCCATAGACTTCATTTAACATTAATTACTTCTTTTAAACCCTATCTCCAAATACAGTCACGATGTGAGGTGTGATGGGATAGGACTCCAACCAGCTATGAATGGGGGGAAACATAATTCAGCCCATAATATATCATCCCATTTCCATTTTCTTCAGAGTCCTTATCACCACCCACCATATTGCGTAATCACATGTTTACTTTCTGTCCTTTCCCCCTGCAGGTCAGTTCTAGGAGAATAGGGGCTCAGCTTCACCTGCTGCTGTCAGTGCCTGCAGCAATATAAAAGTATCATAGATGCTCAATGACTAGTCCTTTAACCAGGGGTTTGTGAGTAAATTAACTAATTAATACAGCCTGGGTGATCTGACCTTGTCTAACAAATAGAAATTGTCATCACGTATTTTGGTAAGTATCTTAAGTATCATTTTATTCATTTGAAAGTTTAATTCTTTCACCAAATATGAGAACTCTATCCAATCTAATTTCATTTACAAGGAATCAACCAATCTTACTGAATCATTGTCTGAATTTCTTTTCTTCAAATAAATCATACTTGTTAGTTACAATTAAACCTTTTGGTCAGACCTTCCCAGATGCACATGATGAATAGCAGGCAGATAATTGCTAGTTTGGGGACTCATTTGTTTTTCTTACAGTATAGTTCCTGGGAGGTGTTCTCCTTTCCCATCCCCTCAGAAGACTAATAAATTAAATCAATCTGCTTTAATAGAGGAAGTTTTCCTGCTGTAAGTGTTGGTGGGTGGGGAGGACACTAAAAAAAAAAAAAAATTAAAATAAAACCTCAAAGCTCTATAGCAACTAGAAGACCTTGGAGAAATGTTGCCTGTGTTCAGTGATGATGAGGACATATTTCAGTTACAGCAAACAAGCTGTGGTCGCTTATAAAGGCAGATTGAATAGGCATTTGAGCATTCAGAAATATCAATCCATAAAGGAGAAAGTGCATTCAGAAGTAAATACTCTGCAACACATTTATTTAGCTTATGGAATGCCCGGGATGATATGCCATACTACTTTCCCAGGATCCGCTCTCCTTTATCCACATGGCTGCTTTGAGAGACACCCTCTTAGAGCAAATGTGACCCCACCTCCCGTCACAGCATGTTAGCCTGAATAGCAGAATAACCAAGTAAAAGCAGGAACAAAAAGCAAAAACAGTAAAAAACTGGAGAGGAGGAGCTTTTCTTTGAAAAAAAAATATATTTTTTAAAACGTCAGAAATGGGATGCCTGGGTGGCTCAGGGGTTGAGCGTCTGACTTTGGTTCAGGGCATGATCCCAGGATCCCGGGATCAGGTCCCACAACAGGCTCCCCACATAGAGCCTGCTTTCCCTCTGCCTAAGTCTCTGCCTCTCTCTCTGTGTGTTTCTCATGGATAAATAAATAAAATCTTTTTAAATAAATAAATAAATAAATAAAAATAAAACATCAGAGAAGTATCACAGAGAAGAAAACACCATGTTAAAATTTCTAACACTTATTGAGGAGTAGATTTTCATATTCATGTTTAAATTCTGTATTAGTGGTTTGTTTAAAGCTATAAACTTTTTGGTACTTTGGGTCTATTAAGAAACAATCTAGCCTGGGGCCAAAGAGGGAGCTTCTGAATTAACCAAGTTAAGTGAATAATGATGCCCATCCTCATAGTCACAGTCGGTTGGTACAGAGAGTTTGTGACACAAGTTTCTTCTTCATATTTTTTTTGATTGAAGACTAAGAAATGGTCAATTTCATCTCAGTGTTATGGCAGAGACTATATAAAACAAGGGTCACAAACTGGAAGAGCCAATGTGGCCAGCAGATGTTTTCTTACTAGTGGTCCCACTGTTTGAAAACTTTTAGAATAGTCAACACTTAAATATCTGAATATTTCATACAAAAATCGTGAGTTCAAGCTTCTCTTGAAGAAATTAAATTTGGTAACACTGGGTGGTTATTTCTCCATAGCAACCACTGGCTAGTGCTCTGAGGTGGCCCGAAATGGGATGTGTATCCTCTAATTCATGGATTGGCAAATATTTTCTATAAAGGGCCAGATAGTAAATATTTGCAGCTCTGTAAGCCATATGGTATCTGTTGCAACTTTTCAACTGTGCCATTGTAACACAAAAGCAGTCATAGGCAATACACAAACTTTTACAAATAATGGCCAGCAGGCTGAATTTGGCCTGTGGGCCGCCATTTGTCAACGTCTGCTGTAGTTTCTCACAGCCAGCATTATTGACCGTTTCCTTATGCCAGCTCACCTCACTCACTTGTATTATTTACCTGGCCCCTGTGCCATTTGTGTTAATAGTGGAAATGTTGTGGTAGGCAGAACTGCCCCACAAAGATGTTCACATCTTAAGCCCTGAAACCTGCAGAATATGTTAAAATGCAGGCCAAAAGGGACTTTGCAAATGCAACTAAGGACATAAACCTCAAAATAGGGATATTGTCTTAGATTGTCCTGGGTTCTTAAAAGCAGAGAACTTTCTCCAGCTGTAAGCAGAAAAGAGGTATGGAAGAAGGAAAATTTTGAGAGGTTCCAAACATAGGTATTTGAGGGATCATCTTGGTCCTAAGACACAGGACCAGAGAGAGGCTTCCAAGAGCTAAGTGCCACCCCAGAGGACAGCCAGCAAGGAATCAGTACTCAGTCCAACACCCCCAAGGAACTGGATTCTCCCAGTAATCTGAACAAACTCCCTAGAGTCTCTCGATAAGAATCCAGATCCAACCCTTGACTTCAATCTTGCAAAATCTGAAACAGAGAAACTAGCTGAATCAACCCAGACTTCTGGCATATAGAACTACAAGGTAATGAATTGTGTTCTCTTAAGTTACTAAATTTGTGGTGATTCATTATGCTGGCAATAGAAAACAAATACATATGGAATTCGGACAGTGTTCACTTCCCAGGCTCTAGTTCCTCCTTCGTCCCTGTGTGTAATAAGGAATTTAGCCTTGCCAAAAAAGACCTCTTTACCCTTTGCTCCTGAATGACAGTCTGGAGTATCTTGCCTGACAAGAGTGTTTTTGTTTACCTGGGGCTTCTGGGCCACAGTAGAAAATCCAATAATGTCATTTATCCTGGAAGCTTTGAGTCATATGGTATCAGCTTGATTCCCAGAGAAGCTGGAAACTCTGGTCAGCCACATGAAGCCCCACTTTAGAGCCTCAAAAAAAACAAAAAACAAAAAACAAAAAAACAAAAACACAAACAAACCAAAAAACAAAAAACTAGACACCAAGACTGAGGTGAGATTCCCTGCTTGTCAATACTCCATGCATATTGTTACATATCATTGCCAAAAGAGTGGTGCTGTCCATGACTCCACTGGGAGAAACAAATAGAATCTCCATGCTTAAAACTTTCCTGTATTTTCCCCACTGGACCTCTTCCCTTGGCTGATTTTAATCTGTATTTGTTGACTGTAATAAACTATAACCTTGAGTAATAATTTTCAGTGAGTTCTGTGAGTCCTTATAGGAAAACTAGGGTTAGTCTTAGGGAATTCCCTAACTTCCAATTGATATTAGTAGTGAGGGGTAGCCTCATGGACCCTGTCCTAACTTCACATACTGCTGCATTTCTGCCTTTCCAAACCTTGTTTGTTCAATCCTTTCATCATGGATTCCCTTGTGAAATAAATACCTCATTTTAACTAGTTTTCGCTTAACTCAGTCCCAGAGATTTTTAACCAATGCACTGATAGGCCAAAATAGTTGTATCACTATCACAGAAACTTAAAACAACAAAATTTCACTTTTAGAAAAGGCTAGAAAGATCATTCATTGAAGCCCTTCCATTTTCTAAATGAGCAGCCTAGTGGTTAGAGAAAACTATAAAGTCTTTTATAAATGATAGTTTAAAAATTCTTCTGACTCCCAGACTGGCATTCCTCAATCAATGCCTCATTATCTGTAAATCAAATACAAATTTGGGATTAGTGGCTAGAATCATATGTCAGTTTGTTTCTGAGTCCTTACCAGCATGGTTGGAGTTTGTGTTAAATTCACTACAAGGAGCACTGGCTGATGTTTTGAGGGGTGATGGTTTTATCACTGTCGTCTGATTCTCAGAGTCCTTGTCATCTTGTGGCAGATGAGAGTCTGCGGAGCCAGGTCCCACAACTGGTTTGCTCATATTCCCCAATGTGTGGCACACCATTTGGCTTCTGATCCTTTCTTTAATAATAAAGAAAAATGTTAAAACACATTGCCATTGTTTTCAACTGTATTTTAACATGATATGGAGAGGAATCTTTAAGAAAAGAATATATTTCTAATATATATATATATTTCTAGGCAGTGACATACCAAATGAAGGGCAATGGTATGCCCTAGTTGTGGACCAGAAGGGGGTATGTTGTCTGTAGAAAGTTTAAAAACGATAGTAATATCGACAAAAGCTCTGATTGCTTTTTACTGTTACCATACAGTGGCCATTCCTACTGCCCCTGCCTTGGAAGACCACTGTTCTTGGATTGGGTCTCTTGTTCAATTAATTCGTACTTTCAGCACTGTTTCAGATCTACTGAGTCAAGTTGGAATTCTAGCATGTGATATGAAAACTTGTTCCACATCTTTATTGTGGTCTCCCAAGTCCTTAGTAATGATCCTTGCACTCAAGTCCCAGAGCAGACATATGCTTCCCTTCTTATGCATACTTTCCTTCTGTTGTATTCTTTTTCCCGGCTCCCCCACCTCCACTACCTCCTAGTTCTGTCCTCTTTAAATTCTGAATATTTCGATTGCTTATTTTTATATATTTACATTATACCCTTACATTTGGTATCTTGTACACTGCCTATGTAGAAATAAATTTTATTCCCTTGTTTTTGCTTCTCCCTTAGATGAAAAGAAAATGTGTTAGGAAAAAGAAAACCAAATAGAGGTTGTCATTGACATCATATATTCCTAAGAGATCATAAGAGCTAAGATACCTTTTGAGTTTGATACATCCATTTCTCCTACTTCAGTTGAAAAAATATGTTGTTTTGTGACTTTCTTTCTTGTTCTTCTTAATTTACTCATCCTGCTGGCTTCAGTCTCATTACCTTCATCTCTCGTATTCTGTAATAATTAATAAACAAAAGGCCAAATAACAGATCATGCACGCAACTAAATTTGGATGTCAAGAAAGCATGGCAATTGCATAGCTAAGTTTTAAAGTGAATATAAGAGATTTTTACAAAGAGGTAAATTTTGTCACTTCCATATGCTCTTGAATAATTCAAAATTTAAAAGTCTAATATTTTGCTTACAGTCTGGATATTCTACAGTCCTTTTATATGTGGTATAGAAGTGTCATTAAATAAATTAAGATCTTGTCCAACTAGTGAAGATTTCTATGTTTATTTTTTACCCTGGGATATTTTATATTATCCATTCCTAAAAATATTTTACCAAATCCATTTCAGCTTCAAAGTCCTCTTTTTATGACTCCCATCTTTTTTAGATCTCAAACCTTTTGGCCAGAAGCACAAGTACCTGAAGAATTAGATTTTATTCTCTCTTTTTTCTTACACTCATCCTTATTGTATCTATATTTACTTGAAAAAAAAACAGTTGCATTCATAAAATACTATTTTGTATGTGTAAAACAAATATTATACTTAAATAGTTTTATGGCTTGGGAAAACCTAAAAAAACATTTTAAAACAAAATAGCCTAAAAAAAAAATAGCCTAACTTTTACAATCTAGTTCTCATCCTTGACAGAATTCCTTGATAGACCTGTCGAGGACTATTCCCAGCATGGAGCTGGGTGGTGAAGCAGGGGCTGAGGGGTGAAGAGCTCCTGCATCTCTGCACTAACAGTGGGAAGAATCGTCCCTGCAGTCCCAGGACACAAAAGCTAACACTGGAAAAAAAAAAAAAAAAGAAAGAAAGAAAACAAAAAAAGCTGACATTGCTGTTTTTTGTTTTTTGCAAACCTTTTTTGTAGTTTGAAGGAGGAGGAAAGGAGCAGGGATAGAGTCAATAACTGTAGTCTAAAATGTTTTGAGCTATTGTCTTTTTGAAGAGCAGGTTCTGAAAGGTTCCACATCTGGGAGCAAGTTATAAATATGCGTCCAGAGTGGTTGCTGGGGAACAGCTGCACACATTTGTCGAAACCAATTCACTCTCTAAAAGCTAAAATAAGTAAAAAGAATTGAACTTGTATTTATATGTAATTATGATACATTGTTATTATTGTTACTATGTTTAAAAAAGATATTTCATAGGATAAAATCTTTCATGTCATCTTAGAATTTCACATCTTAGAAGATTGTGGTTCCTTTTACCCCAGATAATTTTATATTTGGATGATGTGATACTTCTTGCAAGATATAGTTATTTTTTTCTAGCAGCTTATTATTTAAATATTTTCCCAATACACTTCTCATAGAATTCTGACAGTGATATACTGGCCTTATTGTACATAGTCACTATCTCCAAAATTGCATTGCCAGAAATATACATTATATAATTGTACTTTTTGCTAAGTGTTTTTATAAATAAATGACTCTAGCTTTATTAAGAAGTCTTGTTTAGGGGTGCCTGGGTGGCACAGTCACTTAAGATTCTAACTCCTGGTTTCAGGCTTGAGTCATGAAATAGAGTCCCACATTGGGCTCAGTGGGGAGTCGACTGTAGGATTCTCTCCCTCTACCTCTTCCCTCCTCACCCCTCGCTTGTGCACTTTCTCTCTGTAAAATAAAATAAATCTTAAAAAAAGTCTTGTTTAGAAATGAAATACTTGGTCAGGTATATAAATATGAAAGGAAATTGAGTAAACTAACATTTGTGTTAACTTTATCCATTAAGGATCCTCTCACATACAAATTAAAGGAATCAAATGAGATAGACTTTCTTTCAGCTTCAAACTCTAACCTCATGCATCTGAGTGGCTCAGTGGTTGAGCATCTGCCTTCCGCTCAGGTCATGATCCTGGGGTCCTGGGATCGAATCCCACGTCAGGCTCCCAGGAGGGAGCCTGCTTCTCCTTCTGCCTATGTCTCTGCCTCTCTCTGTGTGTTTCTCATGAATAAATAAATAAAATCTTAAAAAAAAAAAAAAAACTCTAACCTCAATTGAATAACAATGTGCTAAAACTGAGCACTTTGTCAGGCACATTTTTCAGCATAACCCTTAAGGTAACAGAATCTCCATTTTACAAATGAGAAAAGTGAGACCTAAAATAACTTGCCCGAGGCCACAGAAGTGAATGAGATGCAGTTTACAAACAGGTCTTCTAATTTCCAAAATGCCATTCTACTTCCTAAATGCCAGAGATTCAAGTTTAGAGAGGATTCATTTTAATAACGTTCACCTGCTTTCATATAAACCAGATCAAAAGGGAAAGTTTAAGAAAAAAAAAAAAAGATAATTCACCTCATTACTAACCTGAGATTTTTACCAATTAAAGCCCAAGAACTAAGTCATAATTCATGCCTCTAACTCCATAAAGATGCTCAAAAGAATTTTTTTCAAATTAAGAATACATTTAGTTCAGTCCTTTGAATTATTTTTTATATACAAGGATGATCAAAGTATAGACACAGCTGTAACAGCTGAACCAAATTTATTAGATCCTTGGCTTATCCTGACCCCAGTAGAATGTTTTTGTTCTCCTAAATCTTTCAATTATATTTGGTTACAATATGAATAATATATCAGTAAAAAAGCCAACTAGCCAAGATTCATGAAGTTTGCATTCTAATTCTGACTTTTCCACTGAGTTGCAAGTCCTTCAGGAGCCTTGTCATTTTCATCTGTAAACACTGCTATAAATATAAATATACCCAGCAATTATATTCACAATTTACAAGTATTTTCATAATCAGGCAATATTTTAAATTTAATTTAATACAGCAACATCAAAGGAACTTTTATTATTGCCTACATTTTGCCAAAGCAGATATAGGTCCATAGAAGTTAAGTGATTTGTTCAAGGTCATATGACAGCCAAGGAAGAATGGGAATTATTTGAGGAGCTTCCCACAGCACTGTACCCAGACAGTTGAACTGGAGGAAATTTCACTTCTATTATATAATGTTATCTGTACAACTGGTAAAACCTTGTTCACTCAACTTCCTCAATTACAGATTTTTTCATTTGCATATTTTTTTATAACTCTTCTCTGTCTAAGGCTTAAAACAACCTTAAGTCACTACCAGCTTTAAATTTCATCAGTCCAAACAGTGAGGACTATGCAAATTGCTATGGTAAGGCAAAGTCAAAGAGATAAAATAAATAAAACATGATATGTTTCATAAACAATCTTACAATTTAGTACAGGCAATAAAGTGTTATAGAAATTGAAGGTTTCCACGTTGCCAAGAAAGAGATATAGGTCGGGGATAGCAAACTCAAATACCAGACAGAAAACAAAGAGACTCAGAGGGCTGGAGAGTGACCACCAAAGCTGACATCTCTCCAGGAAGAAGCCTAACTTGGTTTGAGCCAATCACTGCCATGACAAACATGGCCCCAGTGTTGCCAGCTTTAGAATGCCAGTGTTGGCAATCTAAGGAATGCCAAAAGTCTGGATTTTGGTGAAATTTTATGATTTTTAAATGTTAACAATTAAAGTATAAGTAGGGAATAAAGAAGGAAAGAAAGTTTCTCAACTTCCACCCAGCCAGGTCTCAAAGTGACTGGAATACAGTTCAGAATGTGCAGCAGATCTACAGGGGCCTGGTCACAATGATAGCATCAGTGGCCACGTATATTTTCCCTAGCACTGGTATCTAGTGTGGTACTAAGAGATAATGGTCAAAACATTTAACTCTTATTATAGCTGACAAAAATAAAAAACACTTTTATTATATCTACTACATGTCATCTCTCTTCTAAATCCTTTTTATATATCAATTCATTTAGTCTCAAAACAAGCCCTTGAAATAAATATATTATCATCCTCGTTTTAGATTATGAGGATAACTGAGTCAAAGAAAGACTAATTAACTGGCTCAAAATCACATTTCTCATAATTGGCAAAGATTTGAACCCAGGCAATCGGCTCCAGAGTACAAGCACTTAATGTATCCCTAATGAGTACCATCAGAATATCCCTGCATCACTGCTGGGGTGCTGGGAAGCTAGGGCAAGGTTCTAGAGAGCCCCTACAGAGCCAGATCTTAACTCTTTAGTGGATGGATCATGAAAATGTACAAAGGCCCAAGAGGATTAGTTGGCTAGATACAGAAGTTAGGAGGCTTGGGAGGAGACAAGGGACTCTTATCAGCACCTGTTTACCAACTAGTTTAGAAAGTTTTTACCAGATGTGCCTGGGTGGCTCAGTTGATTAAGTGTCCGCCTTTGGCTCAGGTCATGACCTCAGGGTCCTGGAATCCAGCCCCATGTTGAGCTTCCTGCTCAGTGAGGAGTCAACTTTTCCCTCTCCCTCTGCCCTTCTCCCACTCATTCTCTCTCTCTATCAAATAAATAAATAAAATCTTTTTTAAAAAATAAAAATAAATTTTTCATCATTTGTCAGGCATTCAATAACATAGTTCCAATTTACAGATCTCCTGGTTGCTCCATCATGTTGGATAAGCAGTGCCTGATGTATATAGTAACTACTAAACAGATGTTAATCCTGATTATTATTACAGAGGCACTGTGCATTACTGGGGATCTCTGTTGGGAAGATATCTCATTCTAGGTTACCACATGCGCCCCTGACTCATGGGAGCTGGCTCTCACTGAGTCAAACACTAATCCCTTATCTAAAGAGCTCTAGATTTGGGGCACCTAGGTGGCTCAGTGGTTGAGTATGTGCCTTCCGTCCAGGTCGTGATCCCAGGGTCCTTGGATGGAGTCCCACATGGGGCTCCTTGCAGGGAGCCTGCTTCTCCCTCTGCCTATGTCTCTGCCTCTCTCTGTGTGTCTCTCCTGAATAAATAAATAAAATCTTAAAATAAAAATAAACAGCTCTAGATTCTGAACAATAAACTAGAGGAACCCCTCAGAGAGATTAGGGTATGTCAAGCAGTCTGAGGGTCCTCAGAGAGGGTGCTGTGACCTATATACTCATGCTTAGACTCTATAGCACCGCTATTATTAAACAGGCAGACTATTTTACAAATAGTCTTCAGACAGCCAAGGAAACTAGGCCAAGCTTTAAAATGAAGAAAGGACACTTAAGCTGAAGATAGAGGTGAAGTAAACCAGGTTGGAAGAACCACAAGCATAAGCACAGATATTCAATTTCATTTTGATAGCATAACATAAATATGCAAATCTAATTCATGTTTAATTTAGACAATCTCAAAATTCTATGACAACAGGTTGATCCTGACTTGATTTGACATTTCCAATGGAGAAGCTTTTCTCACTTCAGAAATGTTTCTGCTATCATCCCATTAGAGGACTCCTTTGTCTCATACATGGGACTGGCCTTAAAGAATGTTTCATATCACAAGAATTTTTCACAATTCATGTTTTCCTCATCACATTGTTTCTTTTTGAAAGCTGTTATATGGTTTAGTATAAGTTTGTCATTTTGCATTTCAACTCAGTGGCTTGATCAAATTAACTAAAAGAGGCTTCACCTAAAGGGATCCTGCCAACCATTAAATTTAGACCCTAATTTGACCTAATAAGTTTCCGTTCCATGTATTAACTGGTGTTATTTAGATTCTAAATATCACTGACTTACTCATTTGCTTTTCATTTTTTCTAATGGCTACCTTTTTAATATCAATACTTTAAAAACCTTTGTTTTACCCTTATATACTGGCTATAGTCTGAGGCATAATCATTAATGGATCTACTAAACATTCTGATTTCATTAATGATAAGGGTGTGTGACAAAGAGAGCAAGCCAAAAAGAATCTTATCAAGTTTTAACCTCTGTTAGAAATAATGGGAAAAAAGTATCGATGTTTACCAAATGTAAAAGAATATGAAAATGCCTTCAGTTTCCTTAAAGTGTGCTCTTCAAAGAAAAAGGGGGGAAAATGTATTCAAAATATTTATAGAAGAGATACTTCAAAGAACACAGTGCAAACTTATGTCAACTAATCTAAAAATATCCATACTGATTTACCACTATTTCTTCTGGCAATTTGTTCTAAGGATATAATACAAAATATATAAAGTTATATGTGCATCCAATGCCACCTTTGTTATGATAAAAACTTGAAAGCAGCACACAATGAAGTGGGAAGAGTTAAATACATTGTGATAGTTCTACTCAGTAAATTCACCATTTAAAAATGAATGCTTACATTTCCTATTTTTGTCACCTGGATTACCACAATAGTTACATTGTGGTTCATTCCATTCTCCACTTCTACCCACCCTTCAAGGTACTACCCAGGGTACTTCTTTATTTAAAAAAAAATCTATTTATTTATTTGAGAGAGTGAGTGAGCAGACAGGCAGGAGCAGAGGGAGAGGGAGAAATAGACTCCCCCGCTGAGCAGGAAGCCAGACAGACTCGGGGCTCGATCCTAGGACCCAGGAATCGTGACCTGAGCAGAAGGCAGACACTTAACAGACGGACCCACTGAGGCACCCCACCACGGTGCTTCTTTAAATCACAATTTTGGTCTTATTATTTCTCTGCTTGGGATACTTTCACAATTTTACATCACCTTCAGAAAAAAATTTAAATTAGTATTCTCTGAGGCTCTGCAAAGGCCAGTCTCACTGATCCCTGCAGATTCCGTAGCTGGCCATTTTTATGCACAAACTTTATCTCCATCCATGCAAAACCAGTTTTATCATTCCTCTGACTCACAACCAAAAGGCAATGATTAGCCTAACTATTATGGTTCCTTAAGTGCCAAGAATATGTTTAGGTGTTCTTCTAGAATTAATAATCACTGCAGCTGGGGATCCCTGGGTGGCTCAGCAGTTTAGTGCCTGCCTTTGGCCCAGAGCGCGATCCTGGAGACCCTGGATCGAGTCCCGCACCCCGCTCCTTGCATGGAGCCTGCTTCTCCCTCTGCCTGGCTCTCTCTCTCTCTCTCTATCATGAATAAATAAATAAAATCTTTAAAAAATAATAATAATAATCACTGCAGCTATAAAACATGGAACTACTTATAACCCAAAATGCACTTGGCAATCTAGGATAGAGATCATAATTGATCAGACTATGGTAATGGCTGTAAGGATGGTGAAAATGAGCATACTACAGATATATTTGGGAAGTAAATTTGGCAGTTTGGAGATTGACTTGATATAGGAAGTGCAAGAGATAGAGGGTCAAAGGTGATAGTCAGGTTTCTGACTTGGGAACCTAGAATGAGGAGGAGACCTGAGAGATGAGTTGCTAAGTTCTGTTTTGAGTGCATGGAATGTATGATAATTGTGTCATCTGAAAGCATCCAGCAAGCATTGGCCATGTGGGTCAGAACCCAAAAGATAAAATGGAAGGAAAGAAAACTCCTGAAAGTGCTTGGAATCATTAAGAGAAAGAGCAGAGATTGAGAAAATAAGAGAACAAGATAGAACTGGGAAACAACAATATCTAATAAGTAAATATAGGAATGGAGTCCCAAAAAGTAATCAGAGAAAAAAATGATGAGAAAGGGAAAGAAAATTTGGAGCAGAGTGGTTTCACTGATAGCAAGAGGTAAAGCTGTCTTAAAAGAAGGGAGCACCAATAGGCCTACTACTGAAATGATAAACAAGGTTGGTATTAAGACCAGTTCATTGTATTTTGTGACCCAGGTCACTAGAGGCATTGGTAAAGGCAGGTTCAATAAAAGAATGTGAGCAGCAGCCAGACTGCAGTGATCTGGGGAGGAATGAGAGGTGCTTAATCCAGGGTCTACACGTGATAAGCACACCAGGAATGTTCTCTACTGCTAAGTGGAGACAGTCCGGACATATAACTCAAAAGTGAAGAAGGAGACAGACAATGACCACTGGAGAAGTACATAGAGGTCTAAGAAAGCTTATGTTGCTTTTAGGAAGAACAGACTTACACACATTTAAATGCTTAATGAAAGGAGTTAATAGAGATACCTGGGTGACTCACTGGTTGAGCGTCTGCCTTTGGCTCAGGTCATGATCCTGGAGTCCTGGGATCAAGTCCTGCATCAGGCTCCCTGTGGGGAGCTTCTCCCTCTGCCTGTGTCTCTGCCTCTCTCATGTGTGTGTGTCTCTCATGAATAAATAAATAAAATCTTAAAAAAAAGAAGAAAGGAGTAAATAAAGATGTTGAAGAGAGAAAGAAAAAGGATAAAGTGAGGTTCCTGAATTCAAGCAGAAAAGATGGAAACTAGAGTTGCAATGAAGGGATTAACCTTAATATACCCTCCTCTATAAGAGGAAGAAAAGAAGACACAATGCTAGAAGAAAGCAAGAAGAGAAAACTTAAGGAAGAAAGGAAAATTAAGAGGAGAGGAAGGAGGAAATTGTCAACATTTAATGAGTGCTTTTCAGATGACAGAATGGACGATTAAGTTCACCCAGTAAGTGGCAGAATCTGAATGTGAAACTAATTTTAAAACCTCCATCTTTATCTATAGAAAGGTAGCCAGTTATGGAACTTCCAGTTTTCTCTTCTAGGTGAGAGGTGCTCAGACAGTAGAAATATGGAAGACTAAAAATTTAGAGAGAATGGAAATGGTTTGCCATTTGTCATAGGAGAGAATGTGAAAAAAATCAACTCGGGGAAAAAAATGTTGAGTGCCCCATAGAAATTGGAGACTTTTAAGTTATAGTGGCATCAATCTGCAAGGGTAAATTATTTTTTCTCCAGCAAAACTCTTTCAGAGATCTGAAAAACTCAGGATTGAGGTTTTGTGAGGATACAAACTTAGGAAGACAATGACAAAAAATAGGTTGGAGATATTGACAAGGAAGACTAAAATAATGAAATATGGAATCCAAGATAGATGGAATGGAAAATGAAATCAGGAAAGACTGATAAGAAGAACCCAGTCAACAAATTGGAGCGCCCTAGAAGGTAGCATTTTAGATGTATCATTGAGCTGAGTATATTGACTAGAATAAAATAGGAATCGAGTAAATATTTTTTAATAAATGAATACAACCAACACCTACCATGTTGAAATATAAGGCCAGAAGGAAATTTTGACTCAGATCTTTCCTTCATAAATGATTCAAAATTAAATATTTTTGGATGTCCAAAAGGACCTGATGGCAATTCAATTGGTTGATGTAATCAAAACATTTTTTATTACATGGACTCCTTTAGTTTTCTCAAGAAGAGCAAAGAGAAAAAGAAGCTCTGCTGATAATAAGATGCTCCACAATGACTCTGTTCCTTTATGCCATTAATTCTACCTTTTCTTCAATATTTTTTCACTGTATTTAACCTCAAAGCCACACCTTATTTTCAAGGTTATAATTATTCCCTTTAAGACAAACTCTTATTTTCTGTTTCCTCATAGTATAATTAAAACATGCTGATATTTCAAAAGAATTTTCTAAATATTAAGGAACAGTATAAAAGAAATAAAAAAGAACCAAAACTACAAAATATCAGTTTTCTATTGTCTTGGTAATTAAATATGTTCGATTTTAATCTGTTGTTTATCCTACTTAAGATCTGTCTGAAGTATTTTCCTTTTAGTTCTCTAGTTCACCAACCAGATAAATAAGCATCATTTGGAAACTTATTTGAAAATTTAGAACACTTCTTCATGGTCTAGTAAGTGATTCACTCTTTCAACCAGGCTGTTTCTGCAAAGTTATGTTAGTCTTATATTAAATCAGAGTCCCTGAGATCATTAAAGACAAGGACCCAAATGAGCACCATTTCCAAACTTTAAAAAAAAGTGAGACACTTTTAGGAAGACTTTACCAACAGATCTACTTATCCCCAACACTAGACCTTCATCTGTATATTTTTAAAGAGTTTTAATCCTTAAACTGCATTGCATTTTAGGAAGTTCCATCTAAATACATGGACTCTCTGGAGATTTTTGTTATAATTTGTTCTTTATTACAAATGTAACAATCTTCAATGTAAAAATTCAAAGGTCAGAAACTCATAAAGTAAAATGGAAAACTTAAAAAACAAGAAGAGTCCTCTGTTTCCGTCTAACCTTTAGATTTTTGACAAGCAAATATTTTCAGAAATACTTATCTCCTACTACTACAAATAACTTTTTTTTTTTTTTTACAAATAACTCTTATAATGGCTTATTTTCTGATATAAGTTTAAGAATTGTTTTTAGTGATGATTTAATGTGTCAATATTGATCGGTACTAGACACATTTTGAAATATACCAAAAGTAGAAATTGAAGGGAATAGATACAGTACATTCATACCCCTTGTTGACGGGTGAATACTGGGGCCATCCTTTGTATGAAATTCACTCATTTACTTAACAAATACTTAGTGAATACCTACGAGAGGCCAGTCATAGGTCCGGATGCTCTAAGAGAAATAAAGATGAGCTACTTATTGTTCCATGGAAAATAAATATAATACATGATAGTGGGCATAGGTATACTATACATGAGGAAGCTACTACTAGAACCATCTTCCTGATGAAGCAGCTGAGCCTCTGAAAGTTGCAGTAACTCTTCTGACTTCACACCTAGAAAGTAGCAGAGTCCAAACGTGCAGTTGGAAACTCTTCTTCCATTTTTTTTTTTATCCTACTTACATTGGTTACAGGCAACAAAACACTGAAAACTAAAAATGTTGCCTAAAAACTAAATACTGAGCAGATTTATATAAAAGGCAGCAAGAAATTCAAATGTCTTCTTTTTAACTTCACAGTTCAGTATAGAGTTCAGTAGCATCCCTGCCTTTTGAGGTAAAAACTAAGCACAGAAAGGTAAATACAGGTAGATTTCTTGGAAGTTACAGAGAATCCAAATTTTACTTAATAGAATGTCTACAACTGGGATGGGCTATTTGGAAACTTGTCAGGTTTCTCATCCTCAAGCACATCTGTGGAGGGGTTAGAGAGAGTCAAATGTC
The DNA here is from genome assembly GCF_053574225.1 of Canis aureus. Taxonomy (NCBI): domain Eukaryota; kingdom Metazoa; phylum Chordata; class Mammalia; order Carnivora; family Canidae; genus Canis; species Canis aureus. Next base: position 45,740,926 of record NC_135617.1, on the reverse strand, counting down.
AGAAATGATTCAGATAGTTTCCAGATCTTCCACCAGAGACACCACTTTTGTAATAAAATAACCTTAATCCAAGTCGGTAGGTTAGATGGAACACTGTTCCACCTATATCTCCACCCTCACCCAAGAATATAGGAGAACTATTGTTATAAAGAGCTTCTATGTGAAAGAAATGTCACAATGTAAATGATGCGGCTGTTCCCACAATGCAAATGATGTGAAGAGCTCTGGATCTCACTTCTGTTTCCAAGAAGATGACAAAATATGCAACAGCAGCAACAAGCCTAGAGCAAATCTCACCTCTGGAGGTAAGGCAATGCAAAATCTGTAACAGAACATTTCATATGAGAAAATTGTGCATAAACAATAGTTTCAGAGAAGGAAAATAGTGATTTTATAAATATCTAACAGCATGTTATTTTCACAATACGAAGCTAAATAACAAACGAAGCTAAAATAATTAAGGATCAAATATTTGGTCAATTCCCTGAGCTTGGTGCTAGTACTGGCTTTCTTTTTTTATTGAAAAAGAAATTTCCATATTTTCCAGAGAAATGAAGATTTTTGTCCCTAAATAGGTTCAAAGTAATTTTTGAAGGTTTGGTGATAGGCAGAAAAGCAACACAAAAGCTTCAAAGCTTCAAAGGTGAGAAAAGATTTGTAGAAAAATTTGAATATACATATAGTATATGATATATATTTATGGCAATGGGTTCTATAATACAGTGTGAAGTAAGATCCAAAAACATTATAGAACTGTCAGTGAAGATATCAGCTAATAGGCTGTTGCAGATAAAAATATTGGGCTTCATCAAAAAGAAGATTTTAAATGTGACAGCAAAAGGTGTTCCATCTTTTAGAAAAATATGATGTGCTTATGGCTGGAATACTAAATATAGTTCTAGTCACTGTCCCTAGGAAAATATTAATGGGCTAGAAGTGGATCAATATGTGTTTATTTATATAAATGTATACCACATAGAATTGTTATCATTATCATATAGAAAGGCAAATAAAATTCTACTGTGTAAAAGAAAAAGTGCAAAACTCTTCAAGGCTATAAAAATGAAAACTTAGGGGAGTTATTACTGGTCATCTACAACATAATAAAATATATATGATGAATAATTCCTGTTATTCACTATGTTCTAGGCACTATTCTAAGCACTGAACACATATTAACTCATTTAATCTCTTTACAAAATCTCTTCCAGTCGATAATATTAACATCCAAATGAAACACAGAGAAATCCAACAATTTGTCCCATCTCACCCAGTTAATAAGTAGTAGAGCCAAGATTAAAACACAGGCCTTCCGGTTTCAAGGAATATACTCTTAACCACTGCATATGAAACACAGACCTAATTTTTAACCTCAAGAGACGTACATAAAGGAAAGTGGATTTGAGGTAAATAAAAACAAATATAAAATGAACTAAAAACCTTGCAATCTAAAAACAAAACTGAATTTTAAGAGACCAAACACATTTAAAATATAAAAACAGAATCAGGAAATCTTTCTAGAGTTGCACAGAGAAGCATAAAGCAAGGAAATTTAGGGTAAATTGGGATAGGGGAATCTCAAGCCTTGAGTCCTGCTTCTAGAAAGTCAGTCATGGCCTCCCACAGAGCTGCATTTAATGCTCCAACACACACACACACGCACACACATACACATGCACGCATGCACACACAGATGACAGGCTGCAGAACAGAGTGAAACTCTGGTCTGAGCCAGATAGGATCCATTCTTCCTGCAGTATGGAAACATCACCCCTTTGTGTCTACCTGTGCAGGTGTTTTCCTTTGTGTCTACCTCACAGGTATTGAGGCATAAGTATCATCTACAGGGCAGAGAACAGATCTTCCCCAACTCACTTGGCATATTACTCTGCTCAGTATCTCATACATGGCTTTTGACAAATAGATTTTAATTATTATGATGTGCTGCCATTTCCCCTCAATTTGCAACTTCATACACCTGCAGGGTCTACTTTTGGGAATAAGACTGTTTTTTATCTATTTTCTGTTCACTACTGCTAAAAATTTGGCTGGATACATGACTTTATGACATTGTTTTGAATAGAGAATCTCAGTAAAATATTCTTTAGGGAAATACTAAATCTAAGATTAGGAACTATTCATTTTCACTGAAGAGACTCTACTAAAGAATTTGTTCAGGTTGGGGAAGTAATCATCCTGGGAGTTTTCTTCACACATACAGTCTGACCTTTTGATTTATCCAGCCTTTGTTCAGCTGCTGTATTTTTTGCAGTTAACCTCATGCTGCTGCTGCTCACGTTACCAGAACATCTGGTATGGAACAAAATCATTGTCCTTTTCCAGATGCTAGTTAATGGAAAATGGAATGTCACACACTATCTCCCTCTCACCTCCCACATTCTTTCTCTTCCTGAGAATATGACTCTACACAGGGCAGCACAAGAGCTATTCAGTGGAGAGTTGGGTCAAGTGGACACCAAGGCTTACTCTTATTACATCTATTAAATATAATGTTCTCTCCCAGTTATCAAGGAACTTTTCCCCAAGAGACAGTGTTTGTCTCTTGCTGTGAAAATCGTGTACTTTAAAACCATATTGCTGGTTTTTCTATTCTCCAATCAACATTGATCTACACTGCTCTTGGGAGACTGTGACTCGTAAGGATTTTCACAAAAAAAGAGTCACCTGGGATCCTTGGCTAAAACTGTAGGAGGTAGGGTTAGGAAACACAGTTTTGCCATAGGATCACAAGTAGTAAAACCTAGACCAAGAAGAAGTCGAATAGTTAGACATCAATATCTCAAAAAGGTAAAGATGTGCATACTAATTACTTTCTCAAAGCCATCAGTTGCAGCTACAAATTTACTTTCAGATAAACTTGTTCTGTTGAACAAACATGTCCATCATTTGATGTCTCAGACAATGACAGGATGATGAACCACAGCTTCTTTCCAGCGAGCCCCTGCTGCACATACTGTTGCCTAGTTTCCTTGTGGAAAGTGCATTTGTTGTCTCCATGAGCATTGCTCATATTCATTAAACATAGCAATGACCCCATTATTCCTTGATCTTCCAGCTTTCTTCTCCACTAGACGGAGGAGTGGATATCAGGTCTATTTTCTCTATGCCACTATTTCAAATACAGTGCATTTCTCTACCACTATGCATTGCACATAACAGTTGTGCTTCTTCTAGTTTATTTTCTTAACTTCATCTAAAGAAAACCCACATCCTCCCAGACTTGACCACAGCATGCCTCCCAGTCTACATTTCAGTCTTTTAGAATGGTCTGTCAAAAATACAAGAGTAGAAGCTGGGTACATACACATTAAAAACTAGCAAGAAATGTTACATGTTGACAAGTGAGTATTTTAATATATTCTAGAGCAGATGAGAGGCTATCACTATTTAAAATGCCATGCTTTTCAATTATAATTTGAAAATGGGTTTTCACCTTTAGCCACTTAACCTCAAAGCATTTTTATTACAATGAGACAAAAGCTTTGAGAAAAACAAAGATTGGGCTCTTAATAACAACCAACATAGGCATAGAAGAATTTTATAGCATCCTTATGCTTCTGAAACCCAGTGCGTAATGAAGTTATTTTCAATGATCGTTCAAACTAAGTGAGCTTTTCTAATGCAAATTCTGAATTTAGTTTTTATTATATTTATAAACTCAATACATAGTGGAGGAGAGTTTCTTCACAAACTTCTCCAAAGCAGACATAAAGCAAGCATAATCATGCTGCCCTTATTCATACTGGCACTCAAATAGATGACATAGAATAATAAAAATCTTTACTGTCAGTATTTTGGTAAATAACATTTTAACTATTAACTTCATACCTCCTGCAGAAGGTCCCCTTCATCATTCATCTCACACTTTTTTATTTAAGTCGACTTTGGAAACCACAATATGCCCAACAAATGCATTCAACATGTATTTATATGTATACCTGAAACAAACACTGCAGATGATGAATTCCATGGAGGCTCTTTCCAGAGTGGTCTGGCAGGTAATAAAAGATAAACACCAGACTCTGATGTGTCATGCCCAAGGCACTAGAAGAGTCAAATGACAAATGCTGGAAATGCACTAGAAGAGTCAAATGACAAATGCTCATTTATGCCTGACTCCCTACAAACAAAGGACATTACAATGCTTAAAACTGTGTTGATTGACTTTTTCTCCAACATACTGAATTTTGTTATATAACAATTGTATTCTAGAATGAAATCTATTGTTAGATTCAGATGATGAAACCTGTTTTAGACAACTATGCAATCACGGTCCACAGACAAAACACAAATGGAAAAACACAGCTGTAAGTGACCCAGATTTGTACCAATGGCAAAGATCCACTCATTTGTAGTTCCTATTTTTCTTTTCCTTTCTTTTCTAGGGTCCCTTCTAGCCTCTAAATTAATTCTGGTCCTTCATTATATAACAAAACCCATCTTTCTTTAGCCTTTCTAATTCTACAAATGTCAGCCTCTGACAAACCCCAGCCCTTCCCAGCTGGCCAGGGGGAACATACAATGATCTACAGGTTACCCTATATGGTCCTAGGAACAATCCTAACTCAGTCAGAGAGAACAGGGAATGCTTTTTCAATGAAATTACATTTCTGCTGCCTTCAATTGTGACTTTAAGTTGGTGGAAGAGGGTAGAGGGTGTTTCTAAATCAAATCAAATCCTTTCTAAGCATTTTCCATGTTTGAGTGTACAGTCTTCCATAGCTGATCACTTCATTCCTGGACTTTGGCCTGAGGAAGCTCAGGCCAGCACTCCAGCCCAGCATCCAGGCCTAACTCCCTTGTTCTATTTCCACAATAGCTTAGTTATTATTTTATGTTTGTTGTAGTCAACTCTACTTTTTCATTTATTTCTTTTTTTTCACTTATTTCTTTACTCATCTTTCCACCTGCCTTTATCTTTGTGTCTCTTTTCTACATTATAAATTTCAGTATCTTCTTAGTTTGCCCTCTGTGTCTACTTCTAATCAAACCATAAGATAGAATTCAAACACACTGTTTATAACAGAAGCTATACTGCTGATAAGTTTTCTTCTCTGTTCTTAATTACAAAACTTAGTATATAAAAAGTTTTTCATTTCTCTCCTAAAACTTAAAAAATCAAATTGGACTTGTTTACCTAATTACTTTATGTTGATTTTTCATAATTTGATCCAAATCCAAATGTCAATACTAATTTTATTAATAAACTTTAATAAATCAAGACAAAGTAAAAAAATTATAGCTGAAATTTTCAGATAATCAATATTATTTATATGAAATATAACAACTTACATACTGTTTACATCCATAACCATACTCTCTTTCTTTAACCCTCCAATTAATCATCAATTCTTATTCTAATAAACAAGGTAAGATGAAAATATTGTTGTATCATAAAACAGGGAGTTGGTACATTTCTGAAAAATAAGTCAGATAAATAGTTAAGTCTTAGTAAGTTGTTAGACCTTCTTTATTATTCATTATATGAGAGTTTTCATGTCACATGCAAAGCAGTTTTACCTGCCCAATAGTGGCACAAACTGCACACCATATGTCAGAGAGATCTTAATTCAGAGATTCTAATTTCCAATGACAATCTATTCATTGATCATCTTTCCAATTTTGTTGTATTCAGTAGACCTGTAACTCATCATTTCTGACCTCCCAGTCAAATTGCTTTAGACTCTCCTCACTCTAAACCTCAAGATTAGCTACTTTAACAAGTCGCCTCCACGACTGCTTCCACTTGTCTAGTTGTATACTTACTAAAAATTAATCATAGTTATTTTCAAAATTTCTTATCTTAATTGCACTAGTTATTGCAAATATGCAGTTTAATTAAATATTATATAAACTAATACAAATAAAGATAGTTAACATTGCTTCAAAGCTAAGATGAACATTTTACAAAGACTTGAAAATGATACAAGTCTTAGTTTGTTATGTTTAAAAAATACCATTGCCTAGGTAGTTTATAAATTATAAAAATATATTTCTTATAATTCTAAAGGCTAAGAAGTCCAAGATCAAGACACTACAGATTCAATGTCTGGTGAGGGCCTACTTCCTGGTTCATAAATGGTAGTCTTCTCATTGCATCCTCAAATAGAGCTTTCTGGAGTCTCTTTTAGGAGGGTACTAATTCCATTCATGAAGGATTCAGTAAATAGCAGTACATGTATAATAAAAAATTGTTGCTAAATTCTGTTTAGGTAATACACCTGTAAAAAAATAAGATAATTTATTAAAGTATAGAATTTTCTTTTGGTTTATCCTAAGATCTTACATCACTAAATAAGTAAATAGTCTTCTATTATTCTTATATGAGGCACTATGATAACAGTTTATGCAAGAAAGACAATATGAGATTCAAATCAGTGAATATATACTCAAAACAAGGTATTTATCCCAAATCAATAGATTGGATGATAAATGTATAATTATATGACTTAAGTTAAAAGAGTATCTTCAGATAAGTACTCCTTTTTAGGGTACTTTATTTCAGCTGACTTTCCTGATCAATCAACCAATTTTCCACTGATTGTTTAAGATAAAAGATCTTCTTTATCTTTACAAACTTTTCTTTAAAAAGTGGATGAGGGCTTTTGGAGAGAGATGCCAGATATAACACCTGCATTTACTTTTGCTAGCTAAAAAAAAAAAAAAAAGAGGGAGAGAGAGAGTGAAAATCTAACTAAAGGGCATAAGTGAAAAAGAAAATGGAAATGGGGACAACAGAAAAAAGATTTGGGTGGTAGAAAGTATGTAGACAAATTGTAGGAAATGTTTAATAAACCACAGAAAGCTAATTCTAAATAATCAGTGAGAAAAGTCAAGAAACAATGCAATGTGCATTGTAGAACTTTCCAGAAATAAGAGAAAAAAGACAAAGAAATGAAAGAATAAGATCAAAGGGACTGAAAAAGAAAAAGATGACCAATCTAGGAGGTTTGACATATGAATAATAAGTTTCAGAAAAAAAGAAAATAGAGGAAAAATAGAGGGGAACCTATCTTCAAAAATAATCATTTCCCAGAATTGAAGGGCATGAGTTTCCAGAATGAAAAGGTATGCTGAATAATTAGCTAAATGGATTAAAATTCCTACACATCAAGACTCATTATCATAAAATTTCAAAACTCTAACACATACAATATATGAAGAATCCAAAAGAACCCAGACTTCTTAATGGCAACACTGGAAACTAGAAAACAATGGAGAAAAGATTTTGAAATTCTGTAGAGAAACACTTAACCCATTATTCTATATTGAATCAAAACTATCAATCAAATAAACAAAATTAAGGCATATTTCACATGTTTCACATATGATTTATATACCCTTTCTCAGAAAACTAATGATGGATATATTTTTCCAATAGAGGAAACCAATACAGTAGAAAACCATAGATCCAAGTAACAGCAGATCCAACATGGGAGACAGTAAAGTGAATCCCCAGGAAATTGATAGGTAAAATCTCAGAACAACAGCTGAATATCAAGAGTACAAAAAAAAAAAAAAATCACATGGCTCAACTGTGTATAGTTTTACATAATCATGATAATGTAGATACGAAATATTGATTTTAATAACATTACAATGCTTTGTTAGGACAACTGTGGGAATTGAAATTTTGCATTTCAATTGTATTTAGGGAGAAGCAAGGAGAGAACTAAATCCTCATTCATCCAAAGTGAGAAGTCCATAGTTAATGCCAAAAGCTTAAAGATGAGTAAACAGTAATATAAGTGCAATTTTTAGATATACTGAGTTAAAAAGATCCAGCTAAAGAAATTGAGATTAGATGTCTTGGGAAGGGAAACAGAAGTGCGATGAGGAACTGCTCGATGCTTGAATCCATGATCTTTAATAAACATGAAAATTGGTGTGTGGAGGAGGGGTGAATTGCTGATATTCATTCTTGAAAAGGCAGCTCTTCCAATTGTGTTTACGTGATTTTTCTTTCTTCTTCTTTTTTGCTTTTTGGTAAAAAGTCTTATGTAATTTCTTTATGTACAATTAGTCACTTTATCCCTTCACGTAAGTTTATATAGTGTTTCCCATATGGTAGAGTATTTTACCTGTCTTTATATCCCCCATCTACACTGTGAGTTTCTAGAGGGTTTGGATTCTATTTTGTAACTTGAGCACCTGGAACACTGCCTATTTCATAATAAGACATCAATATACTTTTGTTGAATGAATGAGGTGTGAGAGAGACTGAATTTATTGTTTAGGGAAAAAATGCCACACTCCTGTTATGAGAATTAAGTATATATTGCCAAAAAAACAAATAGACTCTTTTGCCATTCTAAATAAAGTTTTTATGATAACTCAGTCTCAAATGATAACCTCTATGCTCCAGTCATTCACTGTAGCCACTGAAGATAACATGAGTGCCTTCTTTCTATTAAAGGACTGAAAACATCTATTTTCAGACATCTGCACCCAGAAGTGACAATTTATATTCAAGATTATGATTATGTTTTAGGTAAAGTCAAAGCCCTTCATATAATTTATATACCAAACACTTGAGTGTTCTCTGACCAGGTTGCTGCTTTAGAAAATAATATGTATTATTTCAGATTTGTTGAGAACCTCTACAGGGTACTCAGTTAAGAAGATTCACAAACTGGGATGCCTGGGTGGCTCAGTGGTTGAGCGTCTGCCTTTGGCCCAGGGCGTGATCCTGGAGTCCCAGGATCGAGTCCCACATCAGGCTCCCTGCATGCAGCCTGCTTCTCCCTCTGCCTGTGTCTCTGCCTCTCTCTGTCTCTCATGAATAAATAAAATATTAAAAAAAAAAAAAAGAAGATTCACAAACTGAACACAATATTCTCACCACATTGCCTCCTAGACAGTAGACAGAGTTAAGGATAAGTTGTATATTCTCCTTGAATCTAGATGATTTATGAATAATTTTTTCTGCAAAATAGATAGAATTATAATCTACATACAAAATATTAAAAAATAAAGACAGTAGACTCTAATAGGGCCAAACCTCATTTCAAAAATTTGATTTCCATTGTGTTCTGGCTGTTATAAAGGATGGAAGATGATAATCTAAATGGTATATTTCTCATGTGCACTGGTATATCACAAAAAAATTTCTGATGGCATCATAAATTTTATTTTTTTAAAGATTTTATATAAATAAACTCATGTTTATTTATTCATGAGAGACAGAAAGAAAGAGAGAGGCAGAGAGACAGGCAGAGGGAGAAGCAGGCTCCATGCAGGGAGCCCGACTTGGGACTCAATCCCGGGACTCTAGATCATGCCCTGGGCTGAAGGCAGGTGCTAAATCACTGAGCCACCCAGGGATCCCCTGGCATCATAAATTATAAAGTAATATGTCTTTAATTAAGCAAACATACTTAAAAAAAGAAGCAAATAAAAAAAAACCTTCCAAAAATACCTTTTTTTGGGCCCACTAATTGCACTTCTTCAATGAAAGCCCTTTTACTGATATAGTGCGTTTCAATCTCTTTACTTTGGAACTGTGACCTAGATGAAGCTGAAGAGCCCACATTGTTTCCTCTACTCCTGTTGTAAAAGTTTGTAATCATGACAAAAGCTTTAGGAATTTTACAAATGTTTAACCCTGCTACAACATTGTAGTAGATAAAATAAGACACACTTATATACTTCTTTGTGTGTGCAAGTGAAAATCTAAGTGCTTCACAGATGCTAACTCATTTGATCTCTCCAAAATTAATGAGTTACTATTATTACCCCCATTTCACAGATGGAGTAACTAAGGTACATATATCTTATGTATCTTGCTGAAGCTCCACAGCCTTAGTGGCAACACCAGCTTCCAAACTCTAATAGCCCCAGAAGTCCACAGTCTCAACCACAAGGACAAGATGGGAAGGGACTCAAGCTTAAAAGAACACAGTTCCCAAGAAAGCATTAATATATCCATAAATTTAAAGTGAGGAATCTTTAATAATCCTTGTCTCTTTGCATTTATGCAAACCTATCGGGAGCCATATGGGTTAAAGGAAACTCTGCTGGTATCCTCTATTTCCCTTATACATATTGATGTGCATATATTTAACGTCCTTTTGGAAAATTCTCATTTTTTTGCTAGTCCACTTAGTCATCCCTTTATTCATGATGCAGTCCAGCACATGTGTGGTGAATAGTTGCATCACAGGCTAACTATGCAGGCAGCTACCACAATCACTTGTTGTGCATGGATAAATGGTATATAACCAACTCTGTGATATTAGGAGATGCATTAAAAGTCTTATTTTTATAAAAATCAGTTTTCAAGAAACCAAATGTTAGTAACGGGTTTAAGAGATAGATAGGGAAAAGCAATGAATTGTCAAAAGTCCATATTCAATATTTCTCATTCACAAGCACTTGTTCAATACCTACAATATCAGGCAAATGATTATAGCCACTGAGCCATGAATGTAAGATTCAAGTCTTTTCCCTACCCCTCTTCTGAGACAACATATGGGAAGACTGTTCAACTCGAGTACTTCTCTTGCCAAAAAGAGGTAATCTAATTGAGTGGATCCAGAAAAGAGTGGCTAAAATGATTAAAGGAATTATGGGATTCGTTTTATGAGAACAGATTGCAGAAGCTAAAGTTTACTAAGTACCAACAAGGGGAAATAGTGGGTTGTTTACCACTAAGTTACTGCCTTCTGATGAATTATTTAACAGGACTGGAGGAGCAAAAGATGCAAATTAAGTACAAGATCAAACCTATTCTTTCAATGTAGAAGAAACAGTGGGAGAAAATGAAAACCATAATAATTCTGGTTTCATTTCATGTTTATGTATATTATATGTTACAAGACAATGTATGAGACACAAAGTTCTTGCCTTCCCAGCACTAACTGCTAAAGAAATAGAATAAAACATGCCCAATGTGACTAAGGGCCTAGGTGATTTGTGAGAATGATTACTGAATACAGAGGAGAGAATAGTCTTTTTTACCACCTCCATCCATCACAAAATCATAGTTTAGGGTCAGCGGGAGGCCTTGACAACAGTGACAAAGGATACTTCCACCTGTCTTTCTCCAGATTTGTGGTTGTTCTAGAAGCTGCATGGGTTTGCTCCTCTTTCATATGTACCTGTTGAAGAGAATGTGGCCAAACATTGTGAAGAGCAATATTTGGGCTTTCAGTAGTTCTGGAACTCCTGATCAGAACAGCTTCCTGTAGTCCCCTCCACCTACCCCGTCCCCAATTCTCCCCAATTCTGCCTAGAAACAATTCATCTTCTAAAGAAACAGTAGATCTGTTTACAGGATTGAGATTTAAAACCTATCATTAAAAATAAATAGTTTGGGTAGAGCTGAGTAGAAGATCAGTGATTTCATGAATGTGCAGAAAAACACACTGCCGGGGTGGGGGAGATCCTGGGTGCCTCAGTCAGTAAGATAGCCAACTCTTGATTTCGGCTCAGGTCATGATCTCGGGGTCCTGAGATCAATCCCCACATTGTGTTGGGCTCCACACTCAGTTGGGAGTCTACTTCAAGATTCTTCCCTTTCCTTTTCCCTCTGCCCTTCCCCCCGTACTTGCTCACTCTCAAACAAACAAACAAATCTTTAAAAAACACACACATAAGCAGGAGATCGGAGGATTTTTGTTGTTGTCCTTTTCATTTACTCTGGAAAAAGAATTTCTCCTATCATCTGATCCTTCTATAAATTCAATTAAGCAGTAAGTACTAAATAATGCAACTCCCTAAAAAAAGTATATGACAATTATGTAGAGTTGGTAAAATTAAAAAAAAAAAAACTAGTTCAAAATCATTTAATACAGCATTCTCAATTATTATTCATATATTTAGCCAAACTCCATAAAGTTAAATGAAGTCCATCGTGAATGTAGGAGCATGAAATCTGAGTTCCAAGGCACATAAGGAGCTTGCATTCACATATAATGAGCTAAAAATTACTCCAAAACAACCAGAGCTCTATTTAGAAAAAGAAGGGCAGTGTCATAGAATACATTTTTATAACACCATTAATTTAATAAATTTGATAGCGTTGTCCATGTGTCCTTCTCTTACTAATGTCCTTCCAAATATTAGGACAGTGCTTAAAAATTATTGGCAATTCTAAAATCTTTCATTTATGTAGATATGTCATTCAGTATTTAGCATATTTCAAAATAGAATAGTGATGAACATGCTAAATATTAACATAAAAATATATTTACAAGAAAAATAACTATATTCTCCAAAACATAAAAAAGAAGCTTGCCACCATTTTATATTTTTGCAAATCTTTTCTAATATCTAGAAGTCAAAACTCACTAGAATCTCATCTCTGCTTTTGCATTCATTCCATTGCAGTACTACATGCCATGCAGCCTCTGAATAACTCCACTCTACACTCATGAGAGAATGAGAATGAAAAAGACAAATAACATCTTACTACAGAAATAATTTTGACTTCATAGTCTCCTCAAAGGGTCTGAGGGGATCCCTGGACCACACTGAGAACTGCTGCTATAAGGGAACAGCCAGCAGATTAAAGACCTGAGTTCAAATAAAGCCTTGTTCCTTAAAGGCACATCACCTAATTTGCTTGATCTTGGCTTCTTTGCAAAATGAGGATTGAGGTAAGATGATGTCTCAGATTCTTCCCGTATTTATGCTCCCTGTGGTGTATTCCAGGTTTTATGTAAACCCTTCACTTTCATGCTGTAATTGCCATAGTAGAAAATTGACCTTATAAATTAATTCCAACTAAGCACCTAGCATGAGTAGCCCAGGTAAGAATTAGAACATTTCCGTGTATCGGGCATAGGGAATAATAAAAAAAAATGAAATAAAAATAAAATGATGGAATTCCTAAACACAAGATGGTATCTGAAACAAATAAAGGACATTATTGGAAAAACTGGTGAAATACAAATAAATTTTCTAGTTAATAGTATTGTGCCAAGATTAATTTCTTAGTTTTGATAAATGTTCTATGGTTATGTAAGATGCAAACATAAGAGGAAGCTTGGAGAAGAGCATGCTGGAACTCTGTACTATTTTTGAAAGTCCTTTGTAAATTTAAAATTATCTTAAAAAAATAAACAAGATGGCATGGAGAGCAGCACTGTGATATCACTGTGACTGAGCTGAGGGCAGAGGGGTAGAGATGCCCTGCAGATCCCTCCAGAGCTGCCATCTGCTCTTCAGGCCCTCACCATCTCCTCATCATTTTTTAAGAACCCCAAAGAGAACAAAAGTAGTCCAGTGCATCAAGAACATAATGTGAAATCTCATAAAGGAATTCAATGTTTAGAAAAATGATTAAAACTGGGATATTTTAAATGCTATTATCAGTGAATGGTAAAAGTACAAATATTCAATTTGCTATTTGCTTTATCAATTCAGTTAGATTCATAATGAGCATTGTTTACTCATAACCTCTTATGGATATTGATGCTGTTCTGTTTCATTTTGTTTACTGCCTAGAATCTAAAACACATCTTGTGTTTGGGGGGAAAAGAGACCTATGTTGAGAATGTTGGTGGAAACAACAGACCAATTCTCACTACAGAGGCTAAAAATACTAGATTCTCACATTTCTAACCCTACAGTTAACCTGTATGCACCTCATCTAGGAACAGGTATTTGTCTTCTGCTCAGCCAATCAGACAGAACTAAAAAACTCTCAGTCCAAAGCTATTGGACAAAGGAGCAGGGACAGGGAAGACTTCTCTGTACATGGTAGCAGTGGCTGAAAGATCCAGTTTCTAGAGGCAGAAGTGGCAGGGCTTGGTGTTCTGTGAGTAATTCAGGGACAAGCTACATCATCTACTGCTCAGTGGTGGATGTGTCTTTGTACGGTCAGTTCTGTGCCATTCTTTTAAGCCATAGTTCAGTCTACTTTTCTCCAATTTCTGGGGCTAGTATCAGGTTGATGACTTGATGACTCTGTAAGCTATCTGATGTCTTTGCAAGTTTGTTTTCTGTTAAATCTATCAGAGTTGATTTCTGTTACTAAGTACCCCAACTGTTATATACTCATTTATGCAACTCTAGAATTAGTTCACTCCAAAGTACAAGTAGTTACTATGGTAGGCCGAATTCTAAAGACGGGCCCCCCAAGATGTCTATCATCTGGTTATTCAATGGAATACTAATCTAGGTACTGCTATGAAAGGATTTGCTTAGGCAATTCAAATTCCATATCATAGACTTTTACGATATAGAGATTATCCAAATGGATTTAAACTAATCCCATTAGCCCTTTAAAAGCAGAGCATTTTCTCTGGCCAGGCAGCTGGAGGGAAAATCAGAGATGGAAAGCACCAGAAAGATTCAGGGGACCATTTGTTGCTCACTTGAAGATAGAAGAGGCCACTTGACAAGCAATGTGAGCAACCTGCAGCTGAGCTCTAGCATGAAAATGGGAGCCTGAATCCTATAAATGAAAACCAAATTACATCAAAAATTTACAAAGGCTTGAACATAGATTCTTCTCCCATGTGTTCATCCAAACCTGCTATTGTCCTCTGTAGCATGGGCTCAGAGGGAACCCAACCATCATCCGTAACTTTAGTTCTACCTGAAAATATATTCCAGCTCCAATCAAGAAACTTGCAAATGAACTTTGGAATAGATACCATTATCCCACAAAAATAAAGACATCCCTTTAAAGAATTATTACATCAACAGTAGAGAGATGAAACTTGGCTGATCTCTCTTTCCTTTTTCTTTCCCTTTTAATGTGTTTTAATAAGATGGTTTCTTTTTTATTTCTTCTTTTTTTTTACTTTTTGTAGATTTTTAATTTCTTTCTTAAATGCATAATCATAACAGCCTTATATCTGTGACAGCTAGAACAAGGTTCATCTGGAGATGACAGAAAATCCAAAATAATAGCAGCACAAATAAAGTAAGATTTTATTTTTCTCCAAAAATAAAGCCTAAAGATAGGCAAGCTAGTGCTCACAGTATCATGAACCCCTGTTCCTTCTATCTTATTTCTCTGCCAACTACAACCATTGCTCTTTCCACATGGCCAGGACTGCTTTAAGATAGCAGGTATTGTGTTCCTTTCAACCAGCAGGAAGGAGGAAAGGCAAAGGTGGCTATGCCCTTTACTTTGAGATCACAGGACAAACTTCATGCTTCCAGCCCATTGATCTGGAATTAATCACATGGCCACTCTGCTGTAAGTGAGGCTGGAAGGTAAAGTCTCTACTGTGGGCATCCATATTCTCAGCTGGAAATCATGGTTCTACAACTAAAGAGGCAGAGAAGAATGGGCCAATTAGCAATATCTGATGCAACATCTTTTGCTTCAAAATGTTTCCATTTAATGAAAGACCACCCTTTAAATTTCCAAACATAAATGGTATGTTTCTGAATTCCATATTACAGTCTGTTGACCTATTTGTTGAGTCTTACACTAATTCTGCATGATTTACTTACTACATATTTAAAGTACGCTTTGGATATACAGTGGGTCAAATCTTACTTTATTGTTCCTTTTTCAAAAAATGTTTAATAGTTTTGTGCATTTTCCCTTACAGATGAATTACAAGGCTAAAAGAAGAAAAAAACCTATTTGATACTTTGGATTCACATCAACTTGTAGAATATTTAGGGAAAACTGACATCTTTACAATTCATAGTGTTATTATAATGACATGATTATCTATTTATTCGGCTCTTCTTTGTGTTCTTAAGTTGTAAGGTTTTGATTATGGTTCAAATGTGCATTTTTAGAGTTTATTTTTCTCTGCTTCAGTTTATTTTATAATCCATTTTTTCCATAAGTTCGTCACTTTTTTCATTCACAAATTAATTCTGTTTTTCCAAAATGACTTACTCCAGTTTGTCTTTAAAAGGATCTCTAAGAGGGGGATCCCTGGGTTGCTCAGTGGTTTAGCACCTGCCTTCGGCCCAGGGAGTAATCCTGGAGACCCGGGATTGAGTCCCACATCAGATTCCCTGCATGGAGCCTGCTTCTCCCTCTGCCTGTCTCTCTCTCTCTCTGCCTCTCTCTCTCTTTCTGTGTGTCTCATTAATAAATAAATAAAATCTTTTTAAAAAATAAAAATAAATAAAAAATAAAAAAGGACCTCTAAGATAAGGTACCGTTCTTCACAGCTGATAAAATACATGCTTTATGAAATAAAATTAGATAATGACAAAGTCCTTTGAAAATTCAGAAAGTTACCAAGTATCTGTCCTGTTCTTATTTTTAATTAATTATAACTGTAAATGTGCAAGCTGCATCTCAGAATGACTAATCATGTTTCTAAAACCTGCTTAAATAAATGGTAACTCATTTGAAAATCCAGAACAATCGCTGAGTCACACATGACTCATATAACAGAGCCCACTAGTCAAGGAATGACTTGTAGAGAAATATTACTAATATTAGATAACGGTTAACTCTCTGTGAATGAGAAAATAAGATAAAAGACTAAGTGTGTCTCTAGTTCTTGAAAGTTTTCTTAAATTTAAGCAGAAAAGCATTTTTCTCTAGTAAATCAAAAACGTTTATTTATAATAAAAAGAAAAGCAAATAAGTTGATCATTCAATATTAAGTACACTTTGAAGAATATATTTTAACTTAAAGACCATAGCTCTGGAGTCAATGACCTTGAAATATAGTAACCACAAAAGAAAGAACAGACTATCAGCCCTAACTGCCAAAGATGTGGATATGTAATTAAGTATTTACAATGAAGATCTATGAATTCTTGGCCCACTCTGGTTTTGCAACATAAAATCTCTACAAGGTACTATCTAGTGTTGTAGATAGACAAAGATGAATCAAATCCAGATCTGGCCTAGAAGAATTCGCCATTCAGTATGAGCAAGAAGGCATTTATTATTTACCTTAACCCAAGGTGGAGCACCGACTACTTAAAAAATTAAGTAAAAAATATAAAGCATTCAAAGGAGAAGAGGTTAATGCAAAATTCTTTGGAACAGTTGGCATTGGAATGCAGCCTTGAAACATCATTTGAAATTTGTAAAGATGAGGGCAAGGAAAAGAAAAAGTTGAAGCACTGAGCTTGCTGTACACAGGACAAACAGGGTGAATTCTCAATTTAATGATGCATGAAGGAAGGTAGAGAGAAACAGGTGGCACAGATCTTTATTTTCAATGACCTTACTTACACCCCATGAGAGACCTTCAAAGTGTTGGTTGTTTTATTATCAATTTAAGCAAGATATTAAATTTAATCAGAACTGTGCTTTAGAATGATTCATTGAGGGTCCTACTTTGTAATGTGAATTTATGGGAGTATTAAGGCAGAGACTGGAGATAAGAGGCCAAATTAGAAAAAGCTTGTAGCTGCACAGATGGCAAGCATGGTCAGCAAAATTTTTTAAAGTCCCCCCAAATTCTCAGACCTTGGTGTGCACACCCCTTCTCCCAGTTATTTAGTCAAACGTTAATTGAAATGTTGCTGTGAAGGAACTTGGAGATGTAATTAAGGTCCCAGATCAGCTGGCCTTAACATAAAGAAGTCATCCAGGAGCGCCTCGGTGAATCACATGAGTCCCTTTAATCTATCTGTGTCTAGAAATCAGACATAGAAAGTTAGAGTCAAAGCATGAGAGGGTTCAACAAGGCAAAATTTTTCCACTACTGGCTTTGAAGATGGAGAGGGTTCTGTATGGCAAGGAAGGTCAGCAGCCTCTGGGAGAGCTAAGATTGGCCCCTCGGTCAACAGTCAGCAAGGAAATGGGGTCTTCAGTCTTAACAACAGACAGGAACTGAATTCTGTCCACAACATGAATAAATTTGTAGTAGATTGTTCCCTAGAGTCTCCACACAAAAACTCAGTCTGACCAATATCTTGATTTCAGCCCTGTGATACTTTGAGCCCAGACTTCACTTACATCTTGCCAAGATGTCTGACCTACAGAAGTTTTGATATCATATGTTTGTGTTATTTTAAGCCTTTAAGTTTTTTGTAACTTGTTAGCAGCAATAGAAATGGTACAAGCAATGAAATGTAGTACTTTATACCATTTTAAAGGATTTACTCTTTACTAAACCAAGTATTCAGCACACACTTAAGGAAGGCAGCATTTTGGGACCTACTTTTCCAGGTCAGTTTAATAGGATAAGAATACATTTCAGTAAACTTCATTTATTAGAGATTTGCTCAAAGATTTGGAAGTGAATGGCATGATTTTTTAAAACACATGATTTTTTAAAAGTGTAAATCACTTACACCGGGTGTCATACTTTATTTTGGCAAATTGAATTTAAATAAAAAATTAAACTAAATTAAATAAATTAAATTAATCATTTAACAAGCAAAAGTTGAAAGAGTTGAATACCTACCATGTGAGTTAACTAAACTAACTCCCAAGGAATAATAAGTGAATAAGCTAAGAGTTAATAGAATTGGATTTATAGTTATTTGGACCATGTAGTCTTGAATAAGTATCTTGATTTCTTTCAGTCTCACTTTCTTTATCTGTAATATGGAAACAATTACTGTACTAATTACTTCACAGTATTGTTACTAGCACCAAATTCACTAAGCTATACCAAAAAATTATATACTGTAAAACAGTTCACAGATTTTAATTATGATTATTACTGGGTCAGGAATAGTTATTTGTCTGCAAGCCATAGATTATCTCAGTGCATTTAAATTAGCCTGAAATAGGGTTGCAAAGATTTAAAAATTTTTACTTTATTTCTAGTTTGAAACAACATCATACTTAAAATAGTGCTACACGTACCTCATGGAACTATGAAGTAAATGTTCATTAGTAGAATAATTGGTATTTTATCCTAATAAAAAGAATTTGACAGTCAGTGACATCTCAATCTATTTACAGGAAATAAAAGCACATATTTGTCTTATAAATATCTTGATTTGAATCTTAAAACTAAAAGCAATCCAGTAATCTTAACTTCTTTGACTTAGATTGGAAACTAATATGTTTTTAATATGGAGTCTCAATTACACATACTATATATCTTTTTGAACCTAAAATTTTTTTCAACATACTGGGGAAGATTTAAGGAAAATTAGGTTACTTCCTCAGGATTTCTCAATGTATCAGTGGAAGGATTTCTTGTGATAATTTTGTAGAGTACCAAAGAGTAAATGATTAAATAAATTATTTTTAAGAAAAGAAGGAATTGAGATAAAAATGGTCTTTGTAGAAAAAGAAATGCAGTAGGAAGGAAGAGTATGGTTATATAAAGTGAATTATACTTGTAAGTTCCCAGGCAAACAGTAGGTGGCAACATGTACACAGTCTTGTTTTTGAAATGATTGTATAACACCAAGATAAAACAGGCTAATGATTCATGAAATGTGGGACTTTCCAAAACTCATGTATTAAAAGGGATATTTATGCACGAACATATTCTATGTTTTTATTCTTTCTATTTTAGAATATCATGCTGCTGCCTTATCAGAAGGACTTCACTGAAATCATTAATCTTAATGTTTTATTTGTGAGGCATTAGGTTGTTCATCTAAATGAAGGGATGGAGTTTTTTTCCTCACACGAGTTGGTCAGATGAGGTGGTTGAATTAGATAAGAGTGAGGATCAAGAGAAACGTGGATACTTTACATTAAAAAAAAAAAAACAACACCATGGCGTGACCTCAATAGAGTTTGCAGCAAGTTGCTGCTAGAGGCACATCTAGGGGTCAAGGGAAGGCAGAAGCTGCATCAAGTTTCCTTTTCTCTTCTGAGCACGTTGGACTCTCAGTAACACTGAAGGCTGAAGACACATGGCCCTGCATGTGGTTTCTCACAGATCAGTTTCCAAACATAAGAAGCCATTTTAGAAGATAAATGGCCAAAGTCACTGTGATCTTTGAAGCCTGGGGGTATTTTTATTTTCCAGAACGATGAGATTTGTTCCTGAACATTTTCCTGGTGGGAAATCAGATCAGAGCACAGCCCTGAGAGGTGAGCAGAGGTGCTGCTTTATAACAGCAGAGGTCAGTAACGGCAAAGGGGAAGGAAATGGAGCAACTCTGCCAGAAATTGTTGTCACTTTCTTTGAGTTGCACAATCAAGAGGCTGACAACACACAGGATATCCTAATCCTAAGTACCCAACAGAATCTCCTGGATAGGCAGTGTCTTCATCCTGGTCATGGTGCCTTCGTGGACACTCTCAGAGATACTTAAGACTCTGCCTACCAGAGAATTAGTTCCTACCACAGAGTATCTTTTTAGGGAACCATAATAGAATATGAAGTGAGGGGCACCTGGGTGGCTTAGTCGGTTAAGTGTCTGTCTTCTGCTCCCAGGTCATGATCTAACCCTCCTCGGTCTCCCTGCTCAGCAGAGTGCCTGCTTCTCCCTTTCCCTCTGCTACTCCCTCTTCTTGTGCTCTCTCCCTCTCTCTCAAATAAATAGATAAAATCTTTAAAATAAAAAAAGAATATGAAGTAAAATTGTCCTCTTATACTCTTTTACAGTTATTGAATTTTTTTCCTACCCCTCCAATCCTGGACTTGGTTTTATTTTTAGATAAGAAAGAACAAATAGTAGCAAGGAAAAGAATAGGGAAAAAATATATTTTATCCTTACACTTGGCAAATATTTATTGAGTTCCAGGGACTCTTCTAAGTACTTGGGGTTCAAAGTGAACAAAATATATCACATCTCTTTCCTCATGGAACTGGGAATCTGGCAGGGGCAGGCTGAAGTTACACAAATAAATGGTATATGTCAAGTGATAAATTTATTTCCTAGAGCTGCTACAACAAAGTACCACAAACTAGATGAGTTAAAACAATGGAAATTTATGGTCTTGCAGTTCTAGAGATAAAAATCTAAAATCTAAAATCATCTGCAAGGCCATGCTTTCTCTGAAACCTATAGAGACACTTCCTTGCCTTTTCCTAGCTTCTGGTGGTTTTCCAGCGATCCTTGGTATTCCTTGGCTTGTAGATACCTCACTTCCATCCTCTGTCTTCACATGTATTCTCCTCCTCTCCCTTCATATACTCTTCTTTGTATACATGTCTATGTTTATGCACAAATTTCCTCCTTTTATAAAGACAGCAGTTATATTGGACTAAGACCGACCCTAATAATCTCATTTTAATGTGACTACATCTACAAAGATGTAGATGTAGCCACAATTTGTAAGACTGTGAGCTTACAAAGAAGCTCACAATCTGAGGTGTTAGGAGTTAGTGGTTCAACACACATTTTGATGGGGACCAAATTCAACTCATAACCTATACGATGAAAAAAATAAAAGAGTAAAGGCAATAGAAAGTAGGAAAGGGAGGGGAAGCATATTTAGGTAAGGTGGTCATGAAAAAAAAAGATAAGGTGGTCATGGAAAATGACATTTGAATAAAGTGAGATTTGAACAAAGAAGTGAGAAAATGGATCATGCAGAAAGATGAGATATCTGAAAGAAGAGATATCTCCTCCTGAAATTATGGGATTTTAAATGTCAAAATTGTAATGTGACCAATTGTCTTCATTCCTGAAACTATTTTCATGATTATAAAAGAAATGTCTATGAGTATTACAACCACAAATAATTCTTTTTAACTCTGAACAAGCTAATGATTTTCAGTTAACTTATCTTTAGCAAGAATGGAGGGGATAGTGATTGTTTATTCTTTAAACAAATATTTATTTTGCTGCAAATATTAATCTTGCACACTTTTAGCACCTGAGGACAAAGCAGCGAACACAACTGTAAAACTCTTTGCCTTCAATGAGTTTCAATAAAAGGGGAAACCAAATTTGACTTTTGATCCTTTCTCCCCCACTGGTTCAGTATTTGTATTTGTCAGATAGTGAATCTTTGATAAGAGTCCTTAAAATGGCACCAACTTGTGTGTCATCACCTCTAGCAACAGAAGTTCACAATCCATACAACTTCACCATCTACTGGAATTTCTCTCACCCAGGCTTCCTCTACTCCAACAATATAGTATTGCTGCTTTTCCTGAGGAAACACCAGGCCCTTCACTTGCTACTCTCCAGATACATTCTTGGCTAGCTGCTTCAGCTCCTTCAAATATCTATTAAAATGTCACCTTCTAGGTAAAGCCTTTCCTGGTCACCTCATTTACAAAATAACCTCCCACCATGTTGCCACCTCACTGCCTTTTTTCCATTTCTTTGCATTATTTTTCTCCAAAACTTGTATCGTCACCTAATTTTTTAAACTTATTTATTTTATTGTCCATCTCCCCCTATTGGAATGTAAACTTCATAAAGGCAAAACTTTATATCTGTTTTAATTTACTGCAATGTCCTCTGGAATGAGAAGCATGCCTTGCACAGAGCAACTGCAAAATGAATGTTTAAGGAACAATCATTTTTTTTAAGATTTTACTTATTTATTCATGAGAGATTTTATTTATTTATAAAGATTTATTTATCACAGAGAGAGACAGAGACAGAGGCAGAGGGAGAAGCAGGCTCCATGCAGGGAGCCCAATTGTGGGACCTGATCCCAGGTCTTCAGGATCATACCCTGGGCTGAAGGCAGGCACTAAACCGCTGAGCCACCCAAGCATAGTCATTTAAACTTACAATTAACAGCCCCTCTATTTGTGCTAAGGTAGAGTTGACTGACCTCTATCAGCTTGTCCCAGATGGGGCCACATCTAAAGTAACACCAAGCACTATCTTCAGTTACAGTTGTGGAAAATTCAGAGACATTCCTTCAAATTGGTGTTGCTCATATTTGTCTTTATAAAGGGATTAGGGTGTGTCTTTAAATTTTAATATGGAAGGGAAGCTCAATTTACGTACACTATGTTATGATGAACTAACTCATACCCAGATAAAACTTGGAGAGATTGGCCCAGGGAGTTCCTAAAGTGACTTCAGCAAACATCCAGCATGATCTGTAGATGGAATAAGTCGTGTGAGTTGCACACATATGTGCTGCTTCTTAAAATGTCAGTAGAGGTCCATTATGATGAGTAAGTACATATGGGTGAAACAATTTGGTGTTCATTTGGCCACGTTCATAAGTAAATGTAATTGTAAATACTACATATTAGATGGAAATGATGCTAGGTGACTTGAAATTTATCCTGACAAAGAAAAAACACCTTTTGTGGAAGAATTTAGTCCTCATCAGGCTGCTTGGGGCTATAAGTAGAGCAGTGGTGCTTGAACCTATTCTCAAACTAGAATCGCCTGGGAAGATTTGCAAGCACTAGTGCCTGGTTCTCACTTCCAGAGGTTCTGCTTTAAGTAGTGAAGGGTAAGGCCAAGTATTTTCTTAGCTTCCAAGGTGATTATAATGTGCAGGTAGGTAGAGAGTCAATGTAGTAAAGAACTATTCTCTGGAAAATAACCAAGGGAATGGTTAAACTTGTATAATGAGTTTACAGAATTATTCCAAGAAGCACATGGTATTAATAGGAATAGGGGTTTCAAAAACATTCAAGAAAAAGAAGCAAAAGTCAAGTTTCTCTTGAAAACATGGAGAATTATAGGCATTACCATTTATGATGGTGGAAATGCAATTATTTCAGTCTACAATTCGTTCTATGAACTGTGTATGACGTTCCTCTCAAATAAAAAAATCACATTGCAGGGGCACCTGGGTGACTCAGGCAGTTATGTCAGACTCTTGATTTCGGCTCAGGTCATAATCTCAGGGTCATGAGATGGAGCCTGCGTAGGGCTCCCTCTGGGCATGGATGGTGTCTGGTTAAGATTCTCTCTCTCTCTCTCCCCCTCCCTTTCTCAAGAAGAAGAAGAAGAAGAAGAAGAAGAAGAAGAAGAAGAAGAAGAAGAAGAAGAAGGAGAAGGAGAAGAAAAATCACATTGCAAAGTTGGAGCAAACTGCTATGTGTGCCCTAAGATAGATTCCAGAAGAGAATAACCACCAGCAAGATGTGCTGGCACAGTATCCCAAGCACAGGCACAGAAGTCAAACCAACATGGGTTTAATGTCCAATTCTGTCATTTAGCAGGCATGAACATTCAGTTTACCTTCTTTATCAAATAAAGATAACAGAACCTACCTCAGAAGGACTTGCAAGCAAGGCCATGTGACCAGTAGAATCTCACAGGGCCACACTCTGATGGGCCCTCTGTTCACAGTTGTAATTCTTTGTGGCCATTGTCTTGAAATTCTTGACAATTTTATCTTTGACTTTCACTTTGATAAGTGAAGTCTAATGGGACAATGGAGTAGGCACTAGATGCTCAGAACCTGGACTCCCATAGGGTCCTGCCTCCCCCTCTCTCCAGGAAGACTTTCTCTTTTTTTTTTTTTTTTTTGAAGATTTTATTTATTTATTCATGAGAATACACAGAGAGGAAAGAGAGAGAGAGGCAGAGACACAGGCAGAGGGAAAAGCAGGCTCCATGCAGGGACCCCGACATGGGACTCGATCCCGGGTCCCCAGGATCACACTCTGGGCTGAAGGTGGTGCTAAACCGCTGAGCCACCCGGGCTGCCCTCAGGTAGACTTTCTAAGGATGCTCTCCTCACCCACCAGCAACCACTATGGCCCTCACCCCCTCCCTACTTGGGCCTGGTCATGGTTTGGGGTCAGATGCAAATGCCCTGCTTGCCAAGTCACAGGGCAGGACCCTGAGCTCCTATAAGGGTCTTCATTTGCCCTGCAAGTAACTTCATGCCAGGGAGAGCAAGCTACTACATAGCTAATACAAAAGAGTATGACGGGTAGTGAAAGAAACCTTGGAAAAGAAGAAAAAGCATTCTTCCTGCTTTTTGAACAGAGCCCACATTTTCATTTTGTACTGGGTCCTGCAAATTATATAGCGGCTTGTGAGCCATAGATGTTTATGTTACATAATTTTTGTGCATACATCAGAAAGAAAATATGAGACAAATAGATTACTTTTGTGAGATGGAAAGCCTAGCAAATTTATTTCATTGTTAGTTCATTGTCTTTATGTCTGTCAACATGTTTCTTTTCAATAATGTGAGTTGTTAACTATTGATGGGCATGTCTCTATCCAGTTTTGTCTAAGATCTCAGAGGATAATCTAGAACATGTTTTGGATGTTTGATTGAGGAAAGGAGGATGAAAAGTTAGACAAATGAAGAAAAAACAGAAAAGCAATCTAGAAAGGGAACAGCCTTTCTGTTATCTGAGGGTTTTCCTCAGATAATTTCTATTTTCTAGGTGCTTTGGAGCAGGACTTAGGTGAGTCTTTACCACAGCAATTAAATTCATAGAACCTCATCATGCAAGAATCAGACAACATCTAAACCACTGAGCCATGAGATTTGCTTTGTAAAGCAATGAAAATGACATCTTCCTCTAGGGAGACTTACATCCAGAATAGTAAGAAGTTCCTACTCTGCAAATGATTTGAGACTTTGAGCTACCTTAAATTCTTTTTAGAAACAAGACATAAATAAAAAATCAATGTAATCTCCTTTAGAGCCATCTGGTGTTGATTTTTCTGCTGTACCTCCTTGAGAATTCAAAAGAGCCAAAAAGAGAAGGAAGTAATTGTTCTCTGTTCACTGCAGCTGCCAAAATAGTCACTAATTTTTTTCTACCTTTACCTGTAAATGAGAACCAGCCCTCAGAACAATACCGTTTTATTAGTCTAAAGATATATTCACCAAATATGGAACGATTTGGATTGCCATGAGCTAATGCTAATGACACTTGGTCCTTTTAAGTTCCTGTAATTGGGCAATGAAATTTCTCATGTCCAAGGTAGTGGTAGTAGGAGAAAGATAGACACCCAAGAGTAGTTTTGTTAAAGTCCTGCTTGTTCCTAGTTCATATTTTTTATAGCACCAAACACATTTCCCCTTAGTCTTTCCTTTTGCATAATAAATACAGTATTCCCAAGTCCTCTCATTTTTCAGGATGAATCTCTTTAGTTTATGTTTATGGTCATTGATGTCTGCAGAATCCTCCCCAACCTGCATCTTCCCTCGGGTATTGACTTCAGGAATCATGTGTACATAACTCCTACAGATGAATAGGCAATTTTGTGACTGAATGTCTCTGGTTATGCTACTACTCCTGTTACAGTTATCATACAAAAGAGACACTGTGAATAAAACAGAGTCCTCTGTTAATGTCTCATGTCATCTTGAGGATGATATGAGACAAACGTTATGTCCCTATTTTGTCTAGAGGTTATATGACTTCCCTAAAGTCACACATTAAATATAGTGATGAGATTTGAACCCAAAATGTTGGATCTCATGTTCTAAAACACCGCACAGTGCTGTCCCCACAATGTCTGACTCCTTATTCTATAAATGCTACTTTATACCAGAGTATCTTACCCGTATTCCCTTCTGCTTTCTAATTGTGCTTGAATTTTCTGCATATTGTCTGTCTGACCATTCACATACTCCTCAAAGGCAGAGAAAGACTTTCTGTTTCTGTTTTACTTACCGAAAGGGCAGGGCACAGCATTTCTGAAGAAATTCCCTTGGGGCTCTCAGCAGAGAGCAATGCAAATAACAAATACCCAAGAATACTATTTGAAACCTAAGAAACATCAAAAATATTCCCCATCCTCACTTCTCTTAATCAATACTTTCTATGTATTCAGGCCCACGCTTATGAAGGGTGAAAATTGTCTTGATGAAGAGCAAGCCCTCTGGCTACTAATGCTGACATCTAGAAAAATCACAATGCTTGGATTCAATATTCTGCACTATAATTCCCTAATAGACTCAAGCAAATGGCAATGGATACACTCAGCCTTTTCTGAGCTTCTAAAAAACATTCAACCACTGCATTTCTCTTTAATTTCTTTTCTAATTATCTGACTGCCTTTTACTTGAGCCCAGTAGAATTTTAAATACGAGAAAGTAGTATTAGTGAATAGGCTTAAAATGAAGAGGAAAATGGGAAATTGGTATTTTATTTGATTTTTTTTAACAAGTCATCTACCTTCAGTGATTGAATCAGTTGGCTAGCTGGAACAAGATTTCTGGGTGAATAACTTTCATTAAAACATATGGGGTGCATTTTAACAATGGTATACATTCACAAATGGCCACTATTTTTATCCCAACATCACTCAGTGGAGGGAAGTGGTGTTCCTGGATTGCCAAACCCAGAAAAAAACAGAAACAGAAGAAAAATATATTATGTGGGGTGCCTTCTTTCAGCTTTTCTAACCTGGAACAGAATGCTCCCATTTTAAGAAAATTACTTGAAGTGCAAAGGATGCTTCAAAAAAGAATCAGACAGATAGGCACTGATCCTCTGACATTATAGCAATCAAATTTTAGATTAATTTTCTTTTTTACATAGAAGCAAAATATAACAAGGGAACAGCCTGTCTTCATCTGGCTTATAGTAAACATTTGCCACTTAGTATTCAGGAGCCGGCTGGATTTTTTTTTTTTTTAATCTTTGGCAATCGACACTAACATATCTTTGATAAATTATGGAAAGCCAACAGGGAGAGAGCAACATTAGGAGGAGCACTCTAGTCCCAGCAATCACACAGGCAGTAGAGCAGAGATGGATAACCATCATCTGCGTGCCCTGAAGGCAAATGTTCAGCAGTCTTACAATTGTTGCCATGCTGTCTGCCTCACTCTGTCTTTTGCCCTAGCTCTCCAAACTCTCAGCCTGGTGGAGTTAGTTCATTCTGTCATTTGTTCAACAAATATTTATTGAGAACTTACCATGTGGCTGGTATTGTTCTTCATGTTAGGAATAAAATAGTGGTCAAAACATAGAGAGTTAGATATGGAACATAAGAATAACCACACAGGCAATCACTTCATGGTGTGATAAGCAGAGGGGAAATTCAAGTTGTTATAGAAAGGGCATCTAATGCAGACTTGAAAGATCAGAAAACAGTTTCCTGGAGGAAGGAGTGTCCTGATTGAGGAAAGGAGGATGAAAAGTTAGACAAATGAAGAAAAAACAGAAAAGCAATCTAGAAAGGGAACAGCCTCAGAGGCTCAGAGGCAGGCACACTTAAGGAACTTGAAATTCAGTCTGGCTGCTGCTTCAAGTGTAAGGAGGATGACAAAAAAGGAAATGAGAAGGGTAGGTTAAGTTCTGTGTATTAGTCAGGATTATATAAGTTATACTCAAGCAACAAATAATTACCAAAATACCAAATTGTGATTTGACTCAATAATAGTCATGTCTCATTCAAGATATATATCCAAGGTAAGTTGGAGGCAAGCCAGAAGTGGTGTGGTACAGTGCACAGTCACTTAGGAGTCTAGGATGATTGGCATTTGTCATCTTGTAGTCGCAATACCAGGAACAGCTGGCTTTTTTCACCACTCCAACAGGGAAGAAGACATCTGAATGCCTTTTATATATTTCAGCCTGGAAGAGACACATGTCACATAGACCCACAGCTCACTGGCTAACACGACTTACATGTCACTGCCCCACCTGCAAAGAACTAGAAATGTAGGGGAGCAGATGGAATGTTTAGTGTGTCTTTGATGTAGATATGATATTGATAGCCTTTGTAAGTCATGTGTAAGTAGTTTGTGACTTATTCTAAGGGCAATGAGGAGCCAGAGAAGAATTATTTTTTAATTAGAGGATCAGATTTTTTTTTATCAGTTTTTGTAGTTTTGCTGGGGGTTTTGCCCCATTGGCCTTCTCACCTCTAATTGGATAGGGATTGTTCAGAGTAAAAGTTGTGGAAGTAATGCTGTTAGAGAATGAAAAATGTTGAAGACTAACAGGAGAAAGAATAATTGTCCCCCTCCCTCAATTAAAAACATGTGCTTCTTTGAGAGCCTTGTGGAATAAATGTCCCATAAAAACTGAGCTCCTACTTATTATGATGTAGCAGCCCTGCGGAAGATGTCAGTCACACACAGACATGCTTTGGTAAATAGAACTAAGTAAGGGAGGCACCATGAGTCCGGAGCTCTGAACTTGACTAGAAACTACTATTACTGACATGTCCATTCCTTTCTTCTAGACACAAGCCTCAGTAGACATTCAGTGCCATCAGATCCCAGTGAGAGAAGGAACTTTGCATAGCATCCAGAGTCAGTCACAGCCTCCTTGGGGGTGAATGTTCGCATCTGGGAGGAAAAATAGGAGGGAAAGTGGATGGGTAGTTGATGTCATTTCTTTCTTTATATTGCCAACAAAACTGTCTTTTTAGTTTTTCTCAATGCCTGATATTAAGAGACTGTGTGATGTGAGTGTGTCAAATCCAATTAGAGCAGGTCCTCTTTGCCTCCTCTTGTCTAGTGGTCAATATCTAAATGATCATCCAAAGCTCCAAAAGCTTTTTTAAAAATACAGTCCTCAGTCACGCACTCATTTTACTGAAACAAATTCTCAGAGTAAGACCCATGGAGCTGTATTTTCTTTTTTTAATTTGCAAGGCTTGGAAGATGAAATGAAAATGAAAGAGCAATCCGCCATGAAATTATTTTCTATCTAAAGATCTACTCTGAATTTTAGTAATCTTCAGTTTTTCTCATTATTTATTAGATGTGGGTGTCTCAACTCACTGCTCTAAAAACAAGTTTTCCAAGAATCAGAGACCCTATTCCTACTGTTTAATTTCTGTGCCACATTGCACATTGGTAGGCACCCAGTAGACACTTCAAAAATGCAGAATAGAAAGCAATAAAATCAAACCGAATTGATATGCTGGATAGAGATGATTCTGCAGATGTATAATACAAGGAAAGAAATAGCATTCCTCCCTAGAGCACAAAACTATTTTTATGTTCAAGCTGCTCTTTTTTGGTAGAGACGTCATAAGTATCACCAACCTAAATCTGCCATGTTTGACAGGTAGACTCTTACATGATTGACTCAAGAAGACTCACTTTCCAGATACATTTTTTTTGAGTCCTCATAGGAAAGTTATGAGGAAGCATTTTTATTTGTCATGTTGTGAGTTGGCCAACAAGGTAAAATTGTGTACCATTGTTGCATCAAGATGAAAAATATTTGTTTTCTTTTTTTTCCCTAAATACATGTGCCCTTGATCCTCATTCTACAGATCACAAGTTTTTGCCTTTCACATATGTGGTTTTTGCTCTGAATCTCATACAGTTTAAATACTTTCAATAACTTTATATCAACTCAGAAACTATTTAGAATTGGACCTCACTTTGGAGAGGGAAAGCATAGGAATTTTCTTTTTCAGTTGAGTACCAAGCAAGTAGCTATTAAAAGTGATGGGTATTAAACCTGTATAATAACAGTGAGACTTCTTAATAGAAAATCTTTTTTTTTAATTTTTTTTTTTAATGATAGTCACAGAGAGAGAGAGAGAGGCAGAGACATAGGCAGAGGGAGAAGCAGGCTCCATGCACCGGAAGCCCGATGTGGGATTCGATCCTGTGTCTCCAGGATCACGCCCTGGGCCAAAGGCAGGCGCCAAACCGCAGTGCCACCCAGGAATCCCTCTTTTTTTTCATCACAAATAAATGCTCAATGCTGAAAACCTTAGAAAACATCACAATAAAAAGGATGAAATTGAAATCATTTTTAGGTCCACTAGTTGCATATTGGCTCACAACTTTATTCCAATCCCCTGTGACATTTTTGGAGCATGGAGACCTGAAGACTAATATACTCATGGAGCTTGGTGTCCACGTATGTCCTAGTTTCCATCAAGCAGATATACCCAAACAGATTTGGAAGATGGAAAGAGGTTGTGTCTACACTTCTACTTTTTGCTGTCAGGCACAGTCCTGCTGGCATTAGTTTTTTTGCCACAGTGCTAACAGAGATAATAGTATCTGTTCCCTGGCTTAGTGGCTACACCATTTTGCTGGTGTGGATCTCAGCTGAGTTTATCTAGTCTGGAGCCAACGATCATGGCAGTAGTTTCCAGATCATGGCAGAGAAAGCAGCCAACTTGGCAAGTCTAGGAGTCATTTATGGAAGTTCAGTCAATCAAGAGCCCGCTTCTCTAGCTCTTACAATGATTTTTGTAAGCACATAATTCTCTTATTGTTCCTTTCTAGAATATATTGTACCTGCAACTGAGCCCAAACTGTTTTAATGGTAATCTCATAAACCAGAGGTAATCATTATTAATCTTTCATTGTCTTCCTTTATAGTTGTATCTATATGTATGTGCATACGTATAGCTTTTTTATGGAATGGTATAGAATATACTGGGTTTTTAGTCTAAATCTTCGCTTAGCTATAGATCATAAACATTTTCCCTAATCAATATACTCTTTTCTACAACATAATTTTAATAGCTAAAAATTAGTCCATTGTGTTCTTATGCCAAAATTTATTTAACCAATCTCATATTTTTGGATCACTATGTTCATGCTCAACTTTAAGTATTATAAAACACTGGCAAACATTATTAATATTTATAAAGATGACAACATCTTTGATCTTCAAAATTTTTCTAGGCATGATAGTGCTGAACCAAAGAGTATGAGTATCTTAAGTCTTTTGTCACTTCTGTTATCAATATTCCCTTTAGAAAGTAACATGTTTTACTCACACTAGCAGAGTAGATACAAATTTCCTTAGCTGGAAAAGAGAAGCCCTAACAATTATGTGAACATATGACTTTAATTATTCAATGTAAACTATATCTTCCCTATATACATATATATGAAAAATTACTGGAAGGAAATACCCAAAAGAGTAATAATACTTGATCAAGCTTACAGATGATTTTTACGTCTTTTTTCTATTTCCTAAAGCTTCTGTAAGATCGCTTTTATCATTTAAAATGCATGCAATAATTATAATAAAGCAAGAAGTTTAGCCTTCTTTAAATGTGTGTCCATTAGTAGCTGTGGCAGATGGAAATATGCCATATAGTTGTATGAGAGGGTAAAATACCTGGAAATTATTAGCAACTTAAGAAAAAAACTTTATAAAGGAAAATAAGCAGGTGGATATAAGTTGGTTTAAACTCACTAGTAATCTGTGTGCCAGTGTCATAGGGAAATAGTTTGAATCAGAGCTTATGGCAGTAAGTAGGTGGTCACAATACACTATACTCGTCTGGATCGGAAAATACTTTTCTCACTCAAAATGTAACCACTACCCTTAAATTACATCATTAGACATTTGACCTTGGTACTGAAAGAAAACATTTATACCAAGACAAACTTTGCCTTCTTTTCTAGACCCCACTCTTCCGGGAAATAACTGGGAAATAACTTCTTCAGATAAGTAATATCAAACAAACTAGCATTTTCTTGGTAAAATTCATCCAGTAGAAAGCCTTTTCAATACAACAACTTTTGTTGTTCCTAAAAGACAAAGGTTACTAAAATTTATCTCTTCACCATAGGTTTGCAAAGCAACACACTCATCTGGAAAAAATTTAAGTTGCATCAATATATGGCCATGATAACTATAATTACAGTAAGAAATCATATTAAAGTGCAGGTGACTAGTTGATACTACCAGTCCATCTTGTCCAAACCTAGAGAAACAAGCAATGGAGCCTAGACATTGGCTCCAGAATATGGAATTATACCTAGGGTATAAAGCATAAGGTCATCTGGGAAAACAGAAATCTATCTGACATTAAATTGAATGTTACCAAAATCACTAAGGAATAATATTGTGTCTTTAATTCCAAAGATGTTCTTTTCTCACTACATGATAGCTTTTAAATATTATATCATGTTTTCTCTCTCATGGTGGACTTACCAGCATGTATGTAAAATTGTCTGGTAACTTAAAAGTTAATGCAATTCCCCAAATGTCATTCTTTTCCAATCATTACTATTTCTCTCAATTTTTAAGAAGAAAAAGAAAGCAAAAAGCAGAACCCATGAGTATTGTATTTCCTCTGCAAAATGTATTAAGTTGGGTAGATAAGCATTTTAGAATACATAGGATGCCATCCACATTGTGGAGAGCTTCATATTTCTAAATACATCCATATAAAATATTTCTTCACCATAAATCCTTCCCAGAAATAATATTTATTCCAATAGTAAAACTGTAGTTATCCAGGGAACACCTAGCTGGCTCAGTCAGTAAAGCATGTGACTCTTGATATTGAAAAAAAACAAAACCCGCTTTAGTTATCCCAAATTATTTGCTCGTATACCCAATATATACATGGTGTATTGGATATGTCTTATGTACCCTTTTGGATTCTTCTCAGCTCACTTCTCATTTAGTCCATCCACAGGTGAAACAATCAGTCCACGTATCTTCAAACATTTTCATGCACGTGGCCCTTGACAGTGCCTTGACTCAGACCAGTCCCAGAAGCCGCTTGCCTTCTGCCCAGGCATTCTCCATTGATGCCACTGTGTGGGCTGAAACAGAAGCATGTTTTGCATCCATGCATGTGTTACTCAGAAGGTCAAGGCCAATTATTTGACCAACAGCAGGTCGAATAGGTCCTATCACAGGACAGCCCCAAGAGATATGTTATGTGGCTGAAGTGATTGAACAGCTAGTTGTCTGTAGAAATATCTACTTGACAATACATCCTCATTTTGCATCCCTCTTATTTCCTGTTTTACTCCGCCTATCATTCATCTTTGCTCCCTGGGCTCATGTTCCTCAATTAAGTGTTTGGAAACAAGTCTTTGTCTCAAGCTCTGCTTCCTGAGGAACCCAAACTGAGACATAACTCTACAGCATACGGTTATATGTAGGAATTGCAATAATTACATACTGTGCAGTTTCTACAGTGCTGGGGTGGGTAAAAAATCAACATCATTACCATCATTAGACTTGAACAAACAGAAGAGATTGAGTCAATGATTTTCATGAGTTGGTGTAAGACCCACATTCTAATTAATGAACTAGTTACAGTCATATGTATTTCAAGTTTGAAAGACTGATTAACTTTGCCTGCTTTTGTTTGCTTTAGAATTAAAATTTTAAGTACCTTTTAAAAAGGTGGATTTCTTAGCAGAATTGGAATACAGAGAACAAACCAATGGTTGCGAGAGGAGTGGAGGTAAGGAATCAGCAAAATGAGTAAAAGGGAGTGGAAGATACAGGCCTCCAGTTACGGAATGAATAAGGCATGGAAATAAAAGGCACAGCATAGGAAATATAGTCAATGATATTGTAATAGTATTATATGGTGACAGATGGTAACTATACTGGTAGTGAGCATAAAAAATAAATAGAGAAGTTAAATCACTGTTGTACACCTGAAACTAACATAACACTGCATCAACTGTACTCAATTAAAAAAATCTATTTAAAAAAAGATGAATTTTTTCCCATCTTTCTCAAGGCAGAGAGGAATCAACCAACTCATAGGTTCGTATCCAGAAAAAAGCTGCATATCCCTTGCTTAACATACACACATGTACACACATGCATGTACCCAAAGTGAAAACTACATATTCTCTAGGTGTAAGTACACACCAGAACAGACGAGACTAGAATTTAGAGGCAAACATTTTGAACAGGGCTTTTTAAATCCACATATCCCACACTATCTAATGACTGCAGTGCAAATTATGCCCTTGTGAATAAAAATGAAACACATGACAGATTATATTAATTCTATTAATCTTTACTGAACTAAGCTCCTCTCTCAAGCTGTGCTGGACACAGACAAGTCAAAACTAGAATAAATATTGTAATTATACATTAAAATAACTTACAGTGTCTGTATAGTACTTGATAGTTTCATAAGTCCTTTCACCTAAGTTGTCTTATTTAATCCTCGAAATCTGTGAAATAATTGATTTTACCATCCCCACTTTACAAATAAATAAAGTTCTGAAAGGGTAATTACTCACTTAAGGCACAATATACTACCAGTTCTGAAAGTCAGGATCTTCATAACTATTTCTTGAGCCACCCTTGGAACTTTTTTTTACCTCAGTTTTCTCTGGTTATCCATTATGATCCACTTCCATATACCGACTTCTCTCTTAACTACTCAATACTTCATTATTTCCATTATTTTATGAATGAATGAATGAATGAATGAATGAATGAATGAGATGTTTATATGTTGGGACGAGACAGTATTCATTCAACAGTTTTGAAAGAATTAAAAGGTGACATTACAGAAAT
Organism: Canis aureus; assembly: GCF_053574225.1. NCBI lineage: Eukaryota > Metazoa > Chordata > Mammalia > Carnivora > Canidae > Canis > Canis aureus. The sequence goes on along the minus strand of NC_135617.1, from coordinate 45,706,013 downwards.
ATAAGAAATTTCTAATCAATTTTACAAATAGCCAGATATTTAAGGACATAACTTATTAAAAGACACATTTGAGAGATGCCTGGGTGGCTCAGCGTTTGAGCATCTGCTTTTGGATCAGGGTGTGATCCCGACCCAGGGATCGAGTCCCACATTGGGCTCCCTGCGAGGAGCCTGCTTCTCCCTCTGTCTATGTCTCTGCCCCTCTCTCTGTGTCTCTCATAAATAAATAAATAAATAAATAAATAAATAAATAAATAAATAAATAAATAAGACACATTGGAATTATAGACTCCTACCTCCTTAGCTGGAAGTTTGATGGAATCTTTCAAAAAGACTCTATGACAGATTCTTTGTAAGTCTGGGAAGATTGGACACATGAAGCTTAACCTATAAGTCAAAATTAAGTCAGAAAAGATATATCATGGCAAAACTTTTTCCTTTTTGTAGCTTACTTAGATGGCAAACATACTGACTCTAATCTAAGCCATTTGGGAATAAATATCAGTGACTTCTAGAGGGTTTTGTATTTTGCTTTTATTTGTTTGCTTTGACTGACTCCTCATCTTATTTCATGACCCTATTTTGGCAACATTCTTACATATTTCCAAACTCATTTCCTAATTTGTGCATCCACAACGAGATATTGATTTCCCTTTTTCTAACCATGACTAGTTAGCCTAAATTCTCTATACCAAATATCTCACAGAAATTATTTTACCATGGATAAAGAAATGCCCTGGTTCCAAAAATTAGAACATAACAATAGAGAAAGACAACTAATGGGGGAGGTGCCACAAAGATCAGCATTGTGATTAACTTTAATCAATAATTTTAAGAATAGGAGTACAGACTATAATTTGAAAATGACTCTTCTGTGTATTCAGTTATAAAAGGTTTCTTTTTAAGATTTATTATTTATTTTGGGAGACAGAGCACACATGCACATGAGCAAGGGAAGGGGGAGGGAGAGAATCTTCAAGCAGACTCCCTGCTGATCATGGAGCCCATCATGGGGCTTGATCCCATGACTAATGAGATCATGACTTGAGCTAAAACCAAGAGCCAGATGCTTAACCAATTGAGCTACCCAAACACCCCAAGGGAAAAATTTAAGAAATTTCACAAGTTTCAGAAGTTGCTCAGAAAATTAAAATATGAGCTTCTTAGTAAGCAAGGTAAGTTCCTATTATGAGCTAAATTATATCCCCCCAAAATTTATATAGTAAAACCTTAGTCCCAGTACCTCAGAATGTTTGAAGATGGAGTCTTTAAAGCAGTAATTAACTTAAAATGAGGTCACTTAGGGTGACTGATGTCCTCATAAGAAGTGTTAGGACACAGACATGTACAAGAGGAAGACCATGTAAACACACAGGGAGCAGACAGCCATCTACAAGCCAAGGACTGGGGCCTCTCAGGACTCCAACCCTGGTGACACCTGAATCTCAGACTTCTAGCCTCCTGAACTGTGAGAAGATACACTTCTGAAGCAAGCCGCTCAGTCTGTGGCAGCCCCTACAAAGTATACAGGTCTAGAACTAGACGTAAATAGTATAAATAATGGTCTGGAGATACAGGGTTCAGAAAAGAGAGAAACTGGCAGCCTGGTAATGAGTCTCAACCATCAGATTCTAGAGGTGGCCTGCCAAAATGTAGGGATCTTCATCTGAGAAGTGAATGAAACTTTCCAAATTGGAACATGACAATAATGCATTTAAGTGGGTTCCTGTTGCTCTTGGATACCTGGTCAAAGCATTCCCATTTGTGCTGATGTCATGCTAATAGCCGTCATATGATCAGTCTAATGTGGTTCTAACAGACAAAATGCCGTCAGTCATTGAGCAGCTTAAGGCAATGAGTTGAAAGCAGAGTAGAAAATGTTCTTATCCTTGGTATAAACTATGTATACTCACTCAAAAGTCATCTTCGAAAGCACATATTTAAGCAAAATGCACAGGAAGTGGTAACTCTTGCTTGGCCCACAAGGATAAAATATAAAGAAAATGAAGAAGAAAAAGGAAAGAAGGAGGAGTCAGGGCTAGGAAAGAGTTAACCTTACCAGCATTAACCCCCTTTCTAGAACCACCCTATGAGTAACTAAATTTAATATTATTGTCCCCAGTTTGCAAAGGGGGAAACCGTATCATGGAGAGATTAAGCAAATTGCCTAGAGTTGCACAATAAGTGGAAGAGCTAGAATAAATAATAGATCCATAAAGGGAAAAAAAATCACAAAAAATACAGAATAAAAATAAAACCCTTTATTTCCCAGTACTACTCTCACATTTTGTTACTAACAGAATAGAAAAGAACCTAATCTTGCTTTACATTTCAAGATAGAGAGGGAAGGATATTGGCTGATTCATTTCTTATCTTCTTGTATTTCTCTGTGTTCATTTTTAAATAAGCAAATGTAACACACACTAGATTTAGAACATGCCAGGCCTATTCCAGCAAAACAACCCATTGTCTTCTTCTGCTTGTACCCTTGACCCCATTGCAAAATAAACACAATCTGATATAATAGGGGGAGAGAAAGGAATAGGAAAATTTGAATGAACTGTGTGGTTTAACCTTCATGAAAGCATGGCTTATGTTTTGAACAATGATTCTTTGTGGTTCCCTCAAATCTTATTTGTGTAGAGAACTCTTGCTTGCTACTATGTGCTGGGAAACTGCTACACAGTTGCATTGCAATAGTAAGTATGTAAACCAGTGAATAAACAACAATATTTTGTGAGGCTACTTTTATTAATGGAAAAGATCATGTCAGTACTATTACTTCAATACACGAATACTCAAAGTTGATGGATACAGAAATAAATTGTTAAGATCATAAAGTGTAATTATTTTAACATTATTTTTGGCAATAAAAAATATTGCTCTCTGGCAATAAAGTGCATTAGTGATAAGTACACGCTTCCAAGTTTAACTCCTTTTCTTATCTCCTCCACCCTGCCAAAAAAAAAAGTGAAATTTTTTTTTTATGTTGAAATTAATCTAGCCTAAAGGAGAGATACCTTCTGTGAATGCTAAGTAGGGAGACTGTGGGAAAAGGAAGGGAAAGACCCTCAGGGTCTCAGAAACTGCATAAAGATAAAGAATAATTCTAAAGCTCAGGGATTTGGGCCCCTTCTTTGTGAATAAGCCTCTTTAGACTTTGTTACATATTATTTATTGAGCTCCCAAGTGTGTTTGCTGCAGGTGGATTCTTTTAAAAGAGAAGCAGAAAAATCTAAAGTTAAAAAAAAAAAAAACAGATTTAGAATAGTTGAAAAAAGGGCAAAAAAGATTCTGTAGATTTGGTTTAACTGTTACCTCCTTAAGATACATGATTTACTGACAAATTTGCCACTCGATGTCACTTATGCTTTTTTATTAAGTAGGGAACATATTACAGACAAATTGAAATTGTTTTATTGAAAATCAGAATTGAATGAGTTCAAATCATATCTTTTCATTTTCTTAATTCCCTTTCAGGTATTTGAATCCTAACAATGTGAGTTGGAGAATATGCACTACTTTTACTTTCACTTTGGATTAGAAGTAATCCGAAATAAATTGATAGCTTCAGTTAAATAGACAAATAGATTCACTAAATACTGTCAGACATATTTGTCTTGCATGATTTATTTTCAACATGGCGGTGCTCTTAGTGGTCAATCTTCTTTGAGTTCTAGAAACCATATTTTCAAGTTATCTTAGTTGGTGTAGGTTTAAAGATACATATGGGAAGAAAGGAGCAAGAAGTTGCATCTTATCAACTGCTCAGCCAGGCCACTAAACTGTGATTCATTCAGGACCTACAATATCTGTGGAGGACCAACAGCAGCTTTTAACAACCAACAGGAATACCTACAGAAGTCTGTCCAGTAGCAAATTTTTGTTGCTTCCTGTGACAAGGACTCTACCTCAGCTTGTGATTGAGTTGATCATTAAGATCAACCACTATTTCTGCCTATCCTTGGTCTCTCCTCTAAACCTCTCTTGCCTCAGGGTAACTGTCTTAAGGCTTTTATTATCCTATGACTTCTGAAGCCTCAAGTGGGTCTCTAGCTTTCTGCCCCCTTAAGTTTTTCTCCAAAGAGAGCTAGTCACCACCCAATATTGACCACCATTATTGGGCACAGTTTAGTAACAGGTCATTCCATGGGCTAATGGCCAGGACTTACACTCTCCATATTGCTGCAAAGGTTAATCCGTTCAATTAAGTCAACTGACCCATAATATCAGGAGTCAAGTGACACAAAAGCATGGTTGTCTGATGAGCTAGCTGGTTTTTTCTTTTGTTTTGTTTCACAGAATGAGGCTATGAACATGGCAACCTCTCAGAAGAGGATCTTAGGTATTGTAGGCACCCAGGGCAGCATGGTCTCTTCTCCAGCATATATGCCTTCTTTAAAAAAAAAAAAAAAAAATCAATGGTATTCACTTTTTAAAACTTATATAAACAACAACGCTGTTTTCATTCTCTAACACAAAAGTGGTGGTTACTTAATTATTTTCAGGATTTTCTTGCTCTCAATGTAGACGTTTTCTGATAATATATTTCTACATAATTTTTATATAGATTTCATATTCCAAAATTTGCCCTTATCTTGTTTACTTCTTAATGCCCAGCATCTTGTAGAGTGCCTGGCATATAGAAGGTGTTAAATAAAAGTTTAATCAAATAAAATCCATGAAACAAATCAATAATGTCAAAAATATTTGGGTTGATTTTACTAAGGAGGGTCTCAGCTTCAAGCCTGAACAGTGAGAAAAGCTGTTTGGCAAGAGCAGGAGTCCTGGGCATCAAGTCTATTGGGCAAGTGCACTGTTAATGGAGAGACAAGAGCGTTTCCTCATAAGCAGCTAACTTCTTCAGGGTTTTAGGAATGAGAGAGGGGCAGAAAGAGTAGGAGTATAGCAGAGTCTCTACCAAAAAAGTGGAAAAGTAGACATCCAGGACCTTTAATGAGCAAGCTATCTTGCTAAACAGTAGTGGACATCCTCCTATCTTAATATAAGATGAAATACAGTCAACTGTTCCACATGAACATATTCATGACTTGTTCTTACAAATACCATTTCTGCAAACATTATAATGAAAATACATATGTATTTCTAGTAACCTTTCTAGAGAATGACATTGTGTCCTGGGGAATTTCATATGGAGATTCCATTACACTGGCATTATTGGTCATCCAATCCTGAAAAATTAATACTATGTGAAATAAAATATTCAATATTAAATATTTGATGAAGCCATAATTAAAGTGCACAGTGAATATGTGAATATGTAAACATAACTGGATGTTTGTATCCACCTGGTCACAGGTAAATTCAATAAATTATTCTATAATTATTCTATAATAATGTCCTGATTATGCACAGGCATACATTCAGAGTTGTTTGCATTCTCTGGCTATAGGATTTATAAGATTTTATAGGATTTTTACACAGAATCATTCTATTAGCTCTATTAGGATTAGTTTTTTAGAATGTATACATATATTCATTCTATGTGTGTATATGTGTCTATACAGGTCCTATTCCTTCTGTTTCTTTAGAGAATGCTGACTAATATAGGTAATAAAAATGGATATTACCCTTAAAGTTTGCCATTGGGGCTGACAGCCATGACATACTTGGGAAGGTGGGATTGAGGTCAGGTGGATATTATACTAAGGATGCAATACAGATTATTTTTGAGACAGAAAAGAGTAAGGAGACATATACTATACATCAAATCTGTGAGATGACATAGAAGAAGAATTTAGGAGGGAGCTTATGGTACTAAATGCCTAAATTAAAAAATAATGAAAGTCTTAACACAATGACCACAGCTTTTCACCTTAAGAATTTAGGAAAATAAAGATCAATTGAAATCCAAAGTAAATATAAAAGGGAAATAATAAAATCCAAGCATCAATTGATGAATAGAAAACAAAAACAATAGGACAATAGGAAACATTTATGACATAAAAAGCTGATCGGGAAGATCAGTAAAGTCAATTAAACCCTCTCCAGACTGATTGGATAAAAAGCTGGAAGGCACAAATCAGCGATATCTGAAATGAGGGAGCTGACAACAGAAGAGGGAGAAACTTAGCACATATACTGTATGCTGTTTCTATTTCCCTTGCTGCTGTGACTTGTCACTTAGAAACTTCTGCTTAGCCTTGCACATAGGCAGGTTACAGCTAAGACTTGCAGAAACTGCTTTTTACCCAAAATCTGCCTTACCCAAGGAGATAAGGAAATATGTAGAAAAATGACTATGTTTAAGATACATTAATATATACTAATAAATTAATAATGGGGGCACCTGGGTGGCTCAGTGGTTGAGCATCTGCCTTTGGCTCAGGTGGGGATCCTGGGGTCCTGGGATCAAGTCCCGCATCGGGGTCTCTGCATGGAGTCTGCTTCTCCCTCTGCCTGTGTCTCTGCCTCTCTCTGTGTCTCTCATGGATAAATAAATAAAATATTAAAAAAAAATTAAAGGAATGATATGACCAGACTCCTGTGCACAAAGATCAACTGACTAAAGACAAAGAACTTACATGACCCTCAAATGTAGACCTCATATGTCTACAGATGTCTGTCACCTTTTGACCCAAACCCCTCTTTATGGCCCCCTTTTGCTACCACAAAAGAAGCTTGTATTTCATGTTGGGGGAGGGGTAGTTCTTTAGGAAAATAGTCTGCCACCTCCTTGGTTTGCTGACTTTCCAAATAAAGTCATTTTTTGCACCCCACATCTTACCTCTCAACTCATTGGCCTGTTGTGCAGTGAGCAGAGCAGCCTGGACTCATTTGCAACATTATATGGATTCTGCAGATAGTAAATAGGGGAATATTATTGTGGTGGACAAACTTCAAGATGTGCCCCATGATCTTCACATCTTGCTGTTCATGACTTTATATAATCCTGTCCCCTTGAGTGTGAACAGGCTGTGTGATTTACTTTTAACCAATGGAATGTAGTGGAGGCAATGGATGTACATGATTTCATGGATATGATTATATAAGAGTATCCTGACTATATTGCTGGAGTGTCTCTTCCTTCATTACTGGCTTTAAAAAAAAAAAAAAGCTGCCATAAATCCTACAACCACAAGGAAGTGAATTCTGCCCACAATCTGATAAAGCTTGGATGCAAATCCTCCCCTGACCAAGCTTCTGATGAGAACTCAGCCCCAGTCTATATCCTGACTAGAGCCTTGAAAGACCCTAAGCAGAGGACCCTACAAAAGACCCAGACTTCTGATCCTCAGAAACTGTGATACAATCAATGTGTCTTTTAAGTCACAGAGTTTGTGATCATTTGCTACATAGCAACAGATAATTAATATAACAATGAATGAGTCTATACTCATGAATTTGATGACTTAGATAAAACTGTCATTTTTTTTTGAAAAATACAACTTACCCAATCTCACCCAAGAAGAAATAGGTAAAATATGGAATCTGCAAAGAAGATTCTAGAACTAATATGTAAGCTTAGCAAGATTTCAGACTATATGACCAATATACAAAGAATCTATTGAATTTCCATATACTTGCAATAAGTAATCAGGAACTGGAACTTTTTAAAGTATCTTTTATAATATGAAAAGTATTGAATACTTAGGTTGGGTATATCTGACAAAATAATACTAAATGTCTCTGTAGACTGATAAAATCTTTCCTTAGATAACATTAATGGCCATCAAATGTTACCTGCTCAGTCTCTCAGGCTTTTTAAAATTGTTTTACATGTGTCTAATATTCACGATCACATATCATTTTATATAACTGTCAGAAACAACCAATTTATCTTTTGCTAAGTTTGAACTATTTCCAATTATTATGGTAGTTCTTAACCACTGGGCTTTAGTACAGATGACCTTATTTTAAATTCTGGCATGACCATTAATAGTTGGATAACCTAAGACAAAAATTCTAATACCTTGTACCTTAATTTCCTGATTTATAAAATTGGGATAATAATACTTAATGGCTCTGGAAAACAGAGTATTTTGTGTCAGCTCTGCCACTTTCTTACTATATAATTTGGGGCATGTTAAGTAATATTTCTGGTCTTAGTATTACCTCATCTGTAAAACAGGATAATAATAATACCTACCTCATAATGCGGTTAAGATTAAATGACATAATTGTGCACCTGAAACTAAAATAACACCATGTGTCAACTATGCCTCAATAACAAATTTTCTTTAAAAAGATTAAGTGACATAAAATATATAAAATGATTTTATATTAGTACTGAGCATGCAATAAATATTAGCCTTTGTAACATTGGGACAGGCTGATATATGCCTAACACATACAATGTTTCATAATGTTGGAGGCTATAACTATTTGTAACTATTATCTATAATTAGGCCATTCCAAAACTCAGTACATAATACATATTTGTCAAAATGTTTTTATTTTTTCTAGACAGTCATTTAATCACTTTATAATATAAAATCGAGTAGCCTTGATTGAATCAATATGTGAATATTTAATATGATCTTGAAATATGAGGCACCTGAGACCATTAATTTTTTAAACTTTCTTCAGCAGTAGACCTTTTTTTTTTTTTTTTCAAATAAAATTCCTCTTGGAAGACTAGATAGATAGATAGATAGATAGATAGATAGATAGATAGATAATTTCAAATATATAAAGCAAATAAAAGGGAAGTTTCTCATTCTAATCATAAGCTCCTAAGGCTGCATTTAGTGGGCACCTGTCACGTGCCAGGTACACTTCTAAAATTGTAGCAACCCTATGGTGGCTCCGGAAGTCTCCTTTAAACAAAAAAGTGCAACAAACAGCTTAAAACCCACTCCTTTGAAACTGTAAGCTACTCAAGGACAAGAACCTTATGACGCATATCTTACCAAATATCTAGTATAGTATTGGCCACTTAGTGAGCATTGAGTAAATATTGTTAGGACTGAGTGGCACAAAAGGATCTAAGGCAATCTTAGAGTAACCCCATGTGCTAACAAGTAGCTGTTGCCTTGTGCTATCCAGAGTGTTTCTCGGGATGCACAACTATAATATATCTCTGAATGGCCTCAAGACTCCAGGGAGGACTTCCTGAAATCTATCAAAAAATCTGACCAACTCTCCAAGGAATAATATCCACTGCCCCAAGGATCTCCAAAACTTTCTTGATTTAAATCTGATTGAGAATTTCCCCAAGCACCAGGAATTATGGCATGAGCTGACACTGACACTGGCACTCTCCCCATTGTTTTCAGTTTCAAGTTAGATATCAAGTAAGGAAATAGTAAGTAAAAAGAACGTAGGCAAGGGCATCAAAGATGAGATGTATCAGGACATAGTTTGTTTTGTGTGTTATCTCCTTTCTAAATGCTATAACTCCTCTATTGTTGAATTTCTAGATTTGTTGAGGACAGGGCCCTTGATCTAAAGTTCTATTGCATTGTTTATGCTATTAATGGTTCTAAGAATAATAAAATGATCTTTTATTGAGGCTTTATAAGATGCTCAGTACTGTTAAAATACTTATCAGGCATAATTAAATGTTCTAGTACTCAATGAATATTTGGAATTTAAAAACTCCAAAAGAAAATATTTTATGTAGAAACACAGGTAAGATAAACAAACAAAACACATAAGAATATATGGAGTTTTTATTATAACCTAATAGTAAAGGCCAAGAGAAAACCTAAAAATAGTGATTTTTCAGGATTGTTTTTAGAGACAATAAATGAGGGTAAACTAGGGGCAAGAGGTATTGATTAGAAGATTATTTTCTGGTTTAAGTATATGGAGTGAGAGTAGAAAATATTAGAGAGCACTGTAATCCCTAAAACTCATTACAAAAACTCTAAAATAGACAGTTTCTGAATTAAAGTATCAATGTTGAACACCCTGATTAATAAAATATAAAGCAACACCATACATCACAGAGGTTACTCATTAGCATGGAGATCTGTAAATTAGTAATAATCTTCAATTCTTTGGCATCTAATCCTACAAGACATCCTTGGTCTTTACAAACTGAACTCTCAATACAACTTCTGCATCTCACCAAGGGCAGATGATAATAAGAATAGTTATATACTTTTCCTAAATCTATAAAACCTTTCTTCTAAGAAATGGATAGATGATATTATAAAATGAGTTCAAAATAAGATTAGTTGGCATTTATTACATAAATCATTGTTTATCCTAACATCTAATTCTTGCTCTCTTCTTACTTAACCAGATTTATCTGTGACAAATGACATTGCTTTATGAATAGCATGAGCCCTGTTTTAACTAAGTGGATCACTGGACTAGAAATAGAGATTCCTGTGCTGTATTTCTAGCTCTGAGTAGTTCTGTGACCTTAGGCAACCTTCTTAGCAAGAATCTCAAATCATCATAATCAAAACTAAAACATTTTCTATCTACAGGATATATTGCATAAGAGCTGTTATATGATTATCTTCCTTTATCTAAATAATATGAGTTACTCCAAATAAAAGTAAAGTAGCATAAAATTATGTTTATATTAGTGTCATATTTAATAATTGTAATGATTTAACTTTAATAGAATAAGATCATAAGCTCAAAAAGAATAGTTTTGATTATTATTTAAAGATAGTAATTCTTATAAAAATATACAGTAACTTTCATGTGTGTACATGTAATTCATTTATATCCAACTAAATGATCACAATTATCTTAAATATTACAAGTAAGAGGATTTGCTAGTCTTGTGGCTGTTATTAGTCTTGGTGACTGTAATAAGTATAAGAAGGGGGCAATTAAGAAGAGTGGGCATTGGAATCACAAACCCTTCACTGCCTCTATAGTAACCGTGGTCAAGGTACAACTCTAGCCTTTAGGAAATGCAGAAAATAATACTATCTCATTTTGTTTTGTTCTCTTTTAGGAAGGTTAAGTTTGTTAATAGATATAAACTGGCACAGGACCTGATGCACATGAAGTGCTCAAAAAATGTCAAGTTTTATATTCTTTCAAGAAATTTTGTGAGACCTTTGATACTTTTGTTGTTATACATATAATATATAACACATAAATATCTCTCCATTTCTTGAGATAGCTAGAGGGCTCCTACACCTAGAAGTCAAAAGAGTTTTCTGGTATTTTATGCCTTTACTTCATGAAGTTCTAAATTGTCAATAGATTTTACTTCCTACCCTAGATGTTGGATAAACAGTGTTGTGTGAACTCTCTTTAGTTTCACCTAGGCATTTTTTATCCTTTCATCCACTTTCATCAAATACATGAAGAATGTATATGTTAGGGTGAGAGGTGAGGCCATTTATTTGCTCTAAAAAATGAGATTAAAAATTCAAGATGAAACAAATTATCCTCATTTCCTGTTTTGTTGGCAATAAGGAAAGAAGAAAGTTTTTATGCCAAGGTCATTTTATTCGTATCTCACATTTCATCTCTTCTTCCATTTCCAAAGATGATGCAATTAAAGAAAGAAAGAAGAAGGGGGAAAAAAATGGAGCAGGATTTAGTTAGGGTTGTCTTCCATGCCTCATCTTTGAAAAAAATTACCACAAGGCAGCAGGATTCATTACCACTGTCTCAGATGCTCCTAAGATAGAGAACTTCTACACTGGAATACATGTTTATATTAAAGGAATTTAGCATTCCCTAGAGTACAGATGAACAATCAATAGCCCAAGGAAACCTATGAAATGACATTGAGGGCCAAACTGAGAAGTAATGAATATATATTTTTGATATACTGTATCCTGTCCTCTCTCAAGTCACTCACTCCTGCTTTATACCTCTCCTTACTCCCTCCAGGCTGCCACTAACAAATGAAATTGAAAATTCTTTTAATAGCTGAATATGGCTTAAAGTGAACTGAGTCTCCTTATAGAGTAGTTTCAGTATTTTGTACCCATCATTTCTGAGATGAGTATATACTTTAAAGGAAAGTTGAACTTATATTAAAAAAATGAAAAGCCTAGTCTTTGTGAAAAGCTTCTATCAAACAACACTAAAATAATTCTCAAGTACATCTAGTGCCAGTTATTAAGTTACTGTCTCTTGGCTCCAAACCACCCTCTGTTCTCTGCTTTGTGACACTGGATCTAGGACTCTGGAGACCCCACATCTTCTTTTTCAGCTGATTCTTAGAGGGAGTAGAAGGAGACTACAAGGCAAGAGGAAGAAGAAAGAAGGTGCTTCTTCCTGTCTGTTTTCCATTCCTGTGAGCATCACCCCATTAAAGCTTCTTCATCTTGGGAGCAAGAGTTTCTTCCCATGGATGCAGCTGATGGTTTGCAGGTTTTCCGAGAGTCTCAGAACCAGCCTCAGCACATCCTTCCACCACAAAGCATCAGCACCAGCTAGCTGAGCAACTCAAGTCTGAGTTGCAGCGTTGCAGGAACTGTCCTCTGAGTTTCTGAGTTTTTGTAATTCTAATGTCTTCACTGTTCTCTCAATCCTATGAACAGCTGCTTTCTCTAGCTGTTACTTCCTTGATGACTAGAATTCACTTTTTAAAAAATATCTATTTCTTTATTTTAGAGAGATACAGACAGTGGGGAAGGGGGTAGAGGGAGCAGAGGAAGAAGGAGAGACTCACAAGCAGGCTCCCTGCTGAGTGTGGAGCTCAATGAGGGGCTCGATCCCACAACCCTGAGCTCATGAACCAGAGCCAAAATCGAGAGTCCAATGCTTAACTGACTGAGCCTCCCAGGTTCCCCTAAAGTTCACTTTTTACTCTTTTAGTTACCTGGTCAACAAATTGATATTTAGTTAACAATTCTTCAAATTTTCTCTGTTTAGGTATCAGGTGTGATTTCTGTCCCCTGTCTGGACCTTGACTAAGATACAATTTAACATATATAAAGTGGTAATATATAAACTAAGTACACTGAGATAGTTTTGAAATAAAACTGTATGGGGGCACCTGGGTGGCTCAGTCCATAAACAACCGCCTCTTGATTTCAGATCATGATTTCATGATCTGTGTCATGAGATGGAGCCTACCTTAGTCTCTGTACTCAGCAAGGAGTAGGCTTGAGACTTCTCAAGTCTCATTCCTTAAGAATCAGGAATGATGATTCTCTCTCCCTCTCTCTCTTTCTCTCTGCCCCTCCCCCCACTTGCATTCTCTCTCTCAATAAATAAATAAGTAAATAAATAAACTTTAAAATAAAATTTTATGTAAAATGAAACATGAAAAAAGGTAAAATAAGTGTGTAATTGTTAGAGATTGTAGGATGGAGTGAGGAGAAAAAATAGTAAAGAAAAGGAAGGGAGGGCTAATATTTCTTCTGACAAAGTGGGAAGATAAGAAATACTGTCCATGGTAGCATAAGTATTAGTATAATTTGAAGTTGTATAGGTGACCAGTAGAAGAACTAGGGCCAGTGACATATGACAACAGAATGAAGAGAAGATGGAAGATAAAGTGTAAGCAAATTAAATTATATTATAACAGAGCAGAATGATGTTTAGAAATGATCAATAAAAAGTCATAGAATAAGCACATTATTTACCTACATAAAGATGAACCCCCCAAAATTAGATACAAGTGATTAAGATGTTTATCTCTGAGGGACAATACTGGAGATGTGCTGGAGCGGGACAAAGCATAGTTGTCCTTCTCATAAGTGTTCCCATTCTATTTTTAATATTTTATTAACCTGTTCAAATTTGCATTTTAAAAATGCAGGGAAAAGGACTTTCACTTCTGTAATAATGGAGTATCCTACTTTTCCCTATTTCTCCCACTAATTACAATTAAAAACAAATGTGTCTAAGACAAACATAAGAAAACTGGAGAAGGTAGGGAGAGGGTAGACTGGGTAGGAACCTCAGGACCCAAGGAACAACACCCTGATGAGATTCCTGGGTCTTTTTAATGCCTCATATATTCCAGACATAGAAGTGAAGAAGCCAGCTACTAGGAAACATCAATAAGCACAGATGAAAAAAAAAACCTCAACAAAAGTCCACTCTTTCTAGCCAAAGAATCAGGAGAGGAGAGGGTCAACCTTGCAAGACAGAAAACTTATAGACAATAGCTGCTCTTCTCCAGCCAAACACAACAGAAACGGCTGTAGCCTACCCCCAGCCAGCCCCAGCAGTGACAGTGAAGAACATGTGGGGAATCAGAACTTTCACTGCCCACCCCACCCCACCCCCCAGCAGTAATGGAGCATCATTCCTCTTACTCACTGAGGTGGTTACCAGAAGAGTCAGGACTTTCTCCACCAAGCAGAGATAATGAGGACACCCTCTACCCACCCCACCTCCTACCCTATGGTGTCAGCTGAAACTACATAGAGAGCATGAGAAAGGAACTGAGGATTCTGGCTCCCAGCCAAAATCTTATTGTGATTTTTCAGACCTGATTGTAGGAAATTAAAAATGCTTTACTGAGCAGGCCTCAGCAGGGAAAGCTGCCCTCCCTACACCAGACTTGGTGCCCAGTCAATGCACTGCAGACTCTAAAGGGAGTCAGGGACTCAGGCCCACCTGGCTGGTCTTGTTCTTATGCTTAGCTGCATCCTTAGCCCAGGGCCCTTCCATTGGAAGTTTCCATATTTTGGTAGTTTCCATACTTGGGAAACCTGAAGATATTTTCTCTACTCTGACTGAGGACTTAATATTTTTCTACTCCTAGTTCTTTCCCCCATTCCTTTCCTCCTGACTTTTGGATCCTTAAAACAGTAGTAGCCTTTTCTTCAAGGCTCACTCAGCAGTGATATTATACCCAGGCCCCCATATCTGTGTTGATCAACCTGACCCTCAATTGGCTCCCTACTCCATGGGGTAAAACAGAAAAGGGGGGAGCCAACTTTCTTCCCAGTTTAGATTTTTGCTTATACTATCACAGTAAATGATTAAAGGTTTGTTATTTGGCTTGTTATTTTAATGGGCTACTCTGATACCTAGCAGCTCACCTCCCGTGGATTAGCAAGTACCCCTTCCATGGGTGAGATATCACTGATGGCCTTGTAGGGAGTCAGAACTTCCACACTCACCTGGCAGTAGCAAAGTAGTGTCCTCTTCCCCTGATGGACTGGAATTAGAGAAAGCCAGCCAGAACAAGTTTAGATAAAATATAGAGTCTTGGGATACCTGGGTGGCTCAGTGGTTGAGTGTCTGCCTTTGGCTCAGGTTGTGATCCTGGGGTCCTGGAATCAAGTCCCACATTAGGCTCCCTGCAAGGAGCCTGCTTCTCCCTCTGCCTATGTTTCTGTCTCTCTATCTCTGGTGAATAAACAAATAAAATCTTTAAAAAAAAAATCTAGAGTCTTATAGCCAAACGTCCAAGTTTCCATCAAAAATCATTCATCATACCAAAAACCAGGAAGATCTCAAACTGAAAGAAAAAAAATATATCAGAGAGAATAGAATTACCTGACAAAGCAGTCATCATAAAAATTTTTAATTTACCAATTACATTCCCACCAACAGTGCGTGAGAGTTTCTTTTATATTACATCTTCATGAACACTTATTTTTTTTCTTTTTGATATCAGCCATCCCAAAGGGTGTGAGGTGATATCTCATTGTGGTTTGGGTTTGCATTTCCCTGGTGATCAATGATGTAAAGCAGTCATCACAAAAATTTTTCAACAAGCAATTATGAACACACTTGACACAATTTTAAAAAGAGAAAATCTCAGCAAAGAAATGCAAGATATAAAGAAAAATCAAATGAAAAGTTTAAATTTAAAAATATAATAATAAATAAAAAGCTCAGTGGGTAGATTCAACTGCAGAGTGGAGGAAATAGAATCAGTGAACTAGATCATAAAACAATAGAAATTATTCATCCTGAACATCAGAGAGAAAATAGGCTGAATCAAAAGTTTACAGATCCGTTGTGAGATAATCACAAAAGTTCCAACATTCTTGTTATCAGAGTCCCAGAAAGCAAGAGGAGAAACATGATGGGACTGACCAAAGTACTTGAGGAAATAATACCTGAAAAGTTCCCAAATTTGACAAAAGACTTAAACCAACAGATTCAAGAAGCTGAGTGAATTCCACATAGTATAAACCAAAGAAATACATAGCAAGCACACATCATAGTCAAACTTCTGAAAATTAAAGACAAAGAAAAACTCTTTTTTTTTAAGATTTTCTTTATTTATTCATGAGAGACACAGAGAGAGAGAGGCAGAGACACAAGCAGAGAGAGAAGCAGGCCTCTTGCAGGGAGCCTGATGCAGGACCCCATGAGCCAAAGGCAGTTGCTCAACCACTGAGCCACCCAGGAGCCCCTGACAAAGAAAAACTTTTAAAAACAGCAAGAGGTGTCTCACATGTACTACTCTGATGCATGATACTGAAACTGAGGGAGGCTATGTCTATATGTATGGGGTATATAGGAATAAGGCGTATATGGGATCTCTGTACTTTTCTTTTTAAAGATTTATTTATTTATTTTAGAGAGAGAGATAGAGAAAGAGAGAGCACAAGCAGGGGCAAGGGCAGAGGAAAAGAAGCAGACTCCCCCACTGAGCTTGGAGCCTGATATAGTGCTTGATCTTACCACCCTGAGATCATGACCTGAGCCAAAATCAAGAATCAGACATTTGACCCAACAAGCCACCCAGGTATTCCAAGATCTCTATACTTTAGGCTCAGTTTTGCTGTGAACCTAAAACTGCCCTTAAAAATAAAATATATTTTAAAAATGAGAGAAAAATGCCACCTTATATATAAGGATAAACAATTTGAATGAGAATGGATTCCTCATTGGAAAAAAAAAACCATAAAGTCAGAAAGTAGTAGAATAACATTTTTCACTTGCTGGAAAAAAAGTACTATGGATCCAGAATTCTATATACAGTGAAAATACACTCTAAAAATAAAAGGAAAGCAAGATGTTTTCAGATGAAGAATGCCAGAATTTGTTGCCAGCAGACCTACCCTAAAGGATGGCTAACAGAAATTCTCTAAAAGAAAGAAGACAATTAAAATGTATTCTTGTAATATCAGGAAAAAAGAAAACATAAGTCAATACAACAGATTTTCCTTCTTTTGGGTTTTCTGAATTGTTTGAGGGTTGAAGCAAAAATTATAACATTGTCTAATGTGTTTCTAAACAGGAAGATTACAGGCATCTATGTGGCTCAGCTGATTAAGCAGCTGCCTTCAGCTCAGGTCATGATCTCAGGGTCTTGGGATCTAGCCCCATGTCCAGTATCCTGCTCAGTGGGGGGTCTGCTTCTCCCTCTTTCTCTGTCTTTCCCCCACTCCTCCGCTTGTGCTTTTTCTCTCTCTCAAATAAATAATGAACAGTGATAAGTTTTATTATGACATAATAAGTAAATATATAAATATATAACATATATATCAAACATATGCATACCATAAAACCAAATAAACATATAAATATTATATATCATAATGCCTAACTATATATATTTATATGCCTAAATATATATATACATATATATCATAATTCCTCAAAGGTCTATCTATATGAAGAGACACACTCAAAAATACTATAGATAAAATAGAATTCTAAGAAATATGCAAATAACCTTCGGAAAGATAGGGTAAAGAAAATAGAAGAAAATACAAAAAGAACAAAAAAATAAATGACAAACTTAAGCCCTAATGTATCGATTATTATATATATAGATATAGATGATATAGATATAGATATTTTTCTTAAGTATGTTTGTACTCATGACCCTGAGATCAAGACCTGAGCTGAGATCAAGAGTTGGGTGCTTAACTGACTCAGCCACCCAGATGCCCCCCTAATGCATCAATAACTATATTAATGTACTTTGTCTAAATACACTAATTAAAAGCCAGAGATTGACAGAATGAATTAAGAAAACATGACCCAACTATATGCCATCTAGAAGAAATTCACTTCAAATAGACAGTTTGAAAGTAAAAGAATAGAAAAGAGATGTATAATGTAAGCATTAATTAAAAGAGAACAGGAATGGGCAAAACTATTATCAATGAAAGTAGACTTCAGAGCAAGAAATGATAAATAATCAAAGAGAGGGACTTTATATAACAATGAAAGAGTAATCCACCAAAAAAATAATAATGATCCTAACATTTAGTGCAGGATATGACTACACCAGACAACAGATGTGCAAAATATATGAAACAAATTCATAGAACTGAAAGGAAAAACAAAGAAATTTATAATTATAGTTGGAAACTTCAGTGCTTCTCTTTAAATAATTAATAGAACAACTAAACAGGAAATCAACAAAGATATTAAGGAATTCAACATCACTGATCAGTAGGATCTAATCCATATTTACAAAACCTTCTGGGGTGGCAGCCTGGGTGGCTCAGCGGTTTAGCGCGGCCTTCAGCTCCGGGCGTGATCCTGGAGACCCAGGATCGGGTCCCACATTGGGCTCTCTGCATGGGGCCTGCTTCTCCCTCTGCCTCTCTCTGTGTCTCTCATAAGTAAATAAAATCTTTAAAAAGTAAACAAAACAAAACCTTCTACCCAGCAACAGAAGAACACACCTTCTTTTCTTTTTCTTTTTTTTTTTAAGATTTTATTTATTTATTCATGAGAGAATAAAAGGAAAAGAGAAGAAAAATAAAAGGGAGAGAATAAAAGAGGAAAAGGGGCACCTGTGTGGCTCAGTTGGTTGAGCCATTGGCTCTTGACCTCAGCTCAGGGCCTGATCTCAGGGTCTGAGAGAGAGCTCAGGTTCAGTTTCGAGTCTGCTTGAATTTCTCTTCCTCTGCCCCTCACCTGGCATGTGCTTGCTCGTTGTCTCTTTCTAAAATGAATAAACCTATAAATTAAAAAATTCATTAATCAATTAAGGAACTGGAGGATATAAAATAGAAAATCTCACACATGTGCCCTCAAAAAAGCAAAACTTAAAGACTGAGAGACTGATTTTCCACAAATGTTTGATTTATAGAAAACTGATAATGTTAGATTGTTCTTAAATGCCAGGGAGCTGGTCAGGGTTACCTCATATTAATCTTAGGAAATTTTTGCTTATAGTTTTCAGAGACATAAGCAAGAAATGACCCAAGTCAGGTTGATCTCACAAAATAAACTGAATTAAGCCTTATTTGTATGATTGGACTGTTTTTGCCTACTCAGGGAATTTTCAAAGCTGGTCTCCATTTGTTTTTGATTTTCACAGACTCTCACTGAACTTTCTCCTCTTTACACTTCCTGCCTATAAATACAACCTACCCCAAACCCTCAATGGACTTACCTATAACTTAATCGGTTTGTGTGTCCTGAATTATAATTTCTGTTATCCCCAAATAAGCTCATTGTTTTGACAATTTTGAGCTTGTTTTGGTTTATTTCTTTTTAGATCAACCAGGAGACAGACCCTGAAGATATCAAAAGGATAATAGAGATTACTAGGACAGCTTATTCACATAAATTCAAAAACTTAGATAAAATGGACTAATTAAAAAAATGAGTGCCTGGGTGGCTCAGTCGGTTAAGTGTCTACCTTTGGCTCAGGTCACAATCTCAGGGTCCTGGAATGGAGACCCCCCTTGGGCTCCCTGCTAAGCAGGGAGCCTGCTAACCCTTCTACCTGCCACTCACCCTGCTTGTGCACTCTTTCTCTCTTTCTTGAATAAATAAATAATATCTTTAAAAAAAAAAAAAAAGCCTCACAAACTACCATAACTCATCCAGTATGAAATAGATCATTTGCATATCCTCATAACCATTGAAATTGAATTTATAATTTTAAAATTCTTAAAAATGAAATCTCCAGGCCAAATGGCTTTACTGGAAAATTCTACCAAATATTTAAAGAATTAACACTAATGCTATATAACCTCTTTCAGAAAGGAACAGAGCAAGAAACATTTCCCAATTCATTTTATAAAGCTACTTTTACCATGATACCAACACCAGCCACACACAGTACAAAAAAAAAAAAGAAAAGAAAGTAATAAATCCATATTTGCAGGCCACATATGCAACAAAGGATTATTACCTAAAACATAAAAATAACTCTCAGAACTCATCAGTAAAAAAATAAACAATCCAATTAGAAAATTGGCAAAAGATATGAAGAGACATTTTATTGATGGCAATGGGCACATGAAAAGATGTTCAACATGATTAGCAATCAGAATTGCAAATTAAAATCACAGTGAGGTATCACTACATACCTACCAGAATGGGTACAATAAAAATAGTGACACTAAATGCTAGCAAGGATATGGAGAAACTGGGTCTCACTCACTGCTGGTAGAAATATAAAATGGTACAGCCACTCTAGAAAACAGACTGGCATTTTCTTTAAAAGCTAAACATGCAATTACTACAACAATCCAGCAATTGCACTCGTAGGCATTTATCCCAGAGAAATGAAGACTATGTTCACACAAAAACTTATACATGAATGTTTATAGCAGCTTTATTCATAATAGCCCCAAACTGGAAACAGCCCAGATATCTATCAGTGGTAAATGATAAAACAAACTGTAGTATATCTGTATCATGGAATGCTATTCTGTAATAAAAAGACTTGAACCTTTGGTGCATGCCACAATTTGGATAAATCTCTAGATAATAATACTTTGTGGGGAGGAAAAAAGCCCAATCCCAAAAGGTTACATACCAATTCCATTTATATAACATTCTTGAAATGATAAAATTAGAGAGATGGGGAGCAGATTAGTAGTTATCAGAAGTTAAAAAGGAGATAGAGTGTGGGAGGGGAGTGGATGTGGCTATAAAAGGCAACATGAGGGATTCTGGTTGTGATAGAAATGTTCTGTATCTTGACTGTAGCTATGTCAATCTCTTGGTTTTGATGTGTACTACAATTTTGCATGATATTACCAGGGGAGGAAACTGGGTAAAATGTAAGCAAGATCTCTCTATTATTCCTTACAACTGCATGTAAGTCTACAATTACCCAAAATAAAAAATTTAAAACATAAAAAAAATATTTTTTAATGCAAGGGAAAAGACCACAGTTCTCAGCCAATCAACATGATAAGAGGCTACTTGGAAAGAAGGTGGCAGCTCCTTCAGGTAATGGACCATGATACCCTGCTTTTTCTCAAAATATGGTTGTTTCACCCAGTATTTCATAAGATGTATTAACTCCCTAGCATCCAATTGTTTATGATCCACAGGGATTTGGTTTCCCTTACCAAATTTTGCAATTCTAATGCAAATTGAATTTAAGCTGATCCAACTGGGAGTTGCTAAACCCCATAAAAGCAATTATAGTCATAAAGAGATGCTGTAAAATTGATATTAGAACTATTCAACTCTCAACCTCCTCCTAGCCCTCCCCCTCCTTCACACACACACACACAAAGTGCTTTTCTTTTATGCATGTACTGGGAGTGTATTCCAGGTAACCACAGGCTGCATTAAGATATTGATTTTAAATTCTCCTTCGTTAAGTATAAGCCAGGAACAAATCATTATCTTGACTTTCTGAATTACTACAACATAAAATAACTCATGAAACCAACATGCTGCGTTTTTGCATCTCATAATTTTTTTAAGGTTTTATTTACTTATTCATGAGAGACACACAGAGAGAGGCAAAGACATAAGCAGAGGGAGAAGCAGACTCCCTGCGGGAGCCCAATGTGGGACTTGATCCCAGGGCCCCTGGATCACAACCAGAGCTGAAGGCAGATGCTCAACCACTGAGCCACCCAGATGCCCTCTCATAGTTTGTGGACACTGTTCTGTCATATTCAGATAAGGAGCCCAATGCTCCTAACAGTTAACTAAAAGGACGGACACTTGGGAATTTCCAGACCTTTCCTTTTTATTGCAATTATCTCTTTACCCTTTCTCTCCCAAGATAGTAAATACCATGGTCATTGTTCTTCTACAAACTGTTTTTTTTTTTTCTCACACAGGTGTAGAAAACTAAAACTATAAACAGAGAAAGATTAGAGAAAGGAAAACCAGCTATTTCTGATCTGCCTTCACAATGTAAAGTGCCTCAGCACAGATTCTCGATTGTTTTATGTGCTAATCTGAACTGTTTGGAAAATAAACAGGCTGAGCAGGAAAACAGTTCAGAGTTTAGTCACTTGCCAGTCAAATCAGTTCCCTTCAATTTTACACTCTCTAATCCTTTTCCTTGCAATTCAGAGTTTTTTTTAGTTACTAAATTATTATAAATTTGTTTTTCTCTTTGTGGATAGCTTGGTTAAAATAAGATTATGAAAAGGAACACTGTCTTCTTGTGACCAGATCATGGAGAACTGTTACCAATAATCAAATTACCTGTTAAAAATACTCTTGCTCCCTCAAAATTCTGCTCCTATCTAAAATAAACTAGAGATATAATGAGTAGCTCGAATAAATTATAGCCTACACTAGAGGCCTGTTTTCTTCAAGTTATTGATTTGAAAAGATATATCATGCATCTAATTATCTCTATATCTCTAGTATTTAACAAGATAGCACATAAATACTAGTATAATCATTTTTAACTTCATGTGTAATTGTAGCCATTTAACAGAACTTAAATTATAGCATTTAGATTATGTCATTTTCATAAAAGGAAGCCATTAAAAAAATAAATTATTTATGTGACTTTTCCCCCATACTTAGACCAGCATTCCAGTTACACTAGGTGTTTTGTTTTTTGGGTTTTTTTTTTTTTTTTTTTTTTTTGGTAACCAAATTCTATTTAAAAAAAAAACAAATTCTATTAATAACACCTCAAAATAAAAATATGTTTTCACAATAAAGCAGGTCCCCACCCACCTTCTTCCCCAAGAAAATGCAGCTTGTCTTCTAGTTTTCATCCTCCTCCTTAAGTAAATCTGCCTTTAGTTTTGTGGCTTGGATCTGAGGTATTTGTCTACAGGGCTGTACAAACAAATAGGGGCATAATTCTTTTAAATAAGGAAGAGATTCCAGCACAGCCTGCACAACAGCTTCTAGAAACTCAATCCTGTGACCCAAAACTATCTATAAATTGCTGTTCCTATTCATTCACTCACAGTCAAGGGAATACCTTCAACTATTAATGACTGGTAGAGAAAATCAGAGTCTCTGATGTCTCGGCTCTTACTAGATAAAATTTTGCTTGAGAAGTTGGGACTCAGAGAATTTTTAATCCAAGAAAATTATAGCAAGTTCTTGACCTCAGCAAAGGTTGAGAAAAGCAGAGAAAAGTCAATGTTTGACTTGAACGGCTCTGGACACTTTGGGTTTAAGTCAATAACCAGCTATTGGGAGCATGCTCTTTGTTAGGCAGTGCAGGAGGCCTTAGAAATGGGTGGCCAGCATGACAGGCAGGGCCCCAGCAGCACAGAACCTATAGTCCAACCAAAGGCAACTTTCAAGCAGGTATGTATTACAGAGTGGGAGGCATAACAAAAATGTAGTAGTGACAATGTTTTTTTGGAGGACTACTGCTCAGCCATCAACAAATGAAATCTTGCCATTTGCAATGACATGGATGGAACTAGAGGGTATCATGCTAAGCAAAATAAGTCAGAGACAACTGTATGATCTCACTCATATATGGAAATTAAAAAACAAAACAGAGGATCATAGGAGAAGAGGGAAAAATAAAACAAGACAAAATTAGAGAGGCAAACTGTAAGAGACTCTTAATCATAAGAAAAAAACTGAGTGTGGCTGGAAGGGAGGACAGTGGGAGGATGGGGTAACTGGGTAATGGGCATTAAGGAGCACACGTGATGTAATGAGCACTGAGTGTTTTGACTGATGAATCACTGACCTTACCTCTGAAACCAATGACACAAGTTAATTAATTGAATTTAAATAAATTTTTAAAAAATAAAAATAAAAACAAAATAAAAAATGTGCCATTGGATAGGAGTTTCACTTTTTAAATTTTGGGACTATATGAACCCAGATGCCATAGTTTTACTTCCTCAATCATGAGAATGCTTTATCCTCACTACTTTGGGCTGTTTTTCAATAGGACAGATTTTATTGTCTCTCCTCAGACCAACCATGAAAGTTATACAGTATATTGCAAAGGACTTGGACCAGATGGAAGTAAAGAGACCCAAATATATTTACAAAAGAAGTCTGACGACAGTGATTATAGAAGCTTATTCAACTGCTTAACAATGCCATGCTCCTCCTATCATTCTGCTCCTACTCTGAGCCTGTTGTCCTTCACCTTCATGCTTGATGCCTCATGATTGCAAGATGAATTGCTGCCCTCTGGCCATCATGTCTTCTATTCAAGGAAGGAAAGGAGAAATAAGGGGAAACTGCCATCCATGCCCGACCCTTTCTATCAGGAAAGTCACAATTTCCTGAAAATGACTATAACAGACTTCCTATTACATACATCTTATTGAACAGAATGAAGTCACATGATGACCTCATTTGCCTTCTGAATCCTGATGAGGCTTGGACAAGTAAGAGATGTAAGCAAAGCCCTGAGAGGGTGAGTTGAGAGAGGTCAGGGAATTTCTTCCCTCTTCTTCCCCTTGTCCATTTTCAGCACTGCATTTCTGGCATATCCTCCCATAACTACAGCTCCTGCTGGGCACACTCCTCCATGGCTCTAGGTCTGTCTAGGCTCTGGCAACACTTCACCTCTTGCCTTTTCAGGCCATGGGGTGGTAACAGCCTGTCACTGTAGCTGATTATCTGGGTTCCTTGTTATATCTTTAACCTTGCCCCCATGTCTGTAAATAAACCCATCATTGAAACATTTTTAGTTGACCATCTGAGTAAAATTATATTCTGAGCCAGGACTCCAATTGAGGTACATAGATAAATCTTTAACTGCAAAGGAGGCTGGAAAAGCAGCAGGGATCAGGCCCAGGGCACCCTGAAATGTTTAATTAAGTTAAAAACAAAAAATGAAAAACAAAAAACAGGGCTATGGCAATTTGATAGGTACCTAACATTATCTACACCATATGATCTCTAATTAGAGATAATTTTAAAAGCAACCTGAGTAATAGTATCTTTTTCATTTATTTTCTTCAACTAACTCAGTGTCTGACAAAATACATGTCTACTTGTGAGAATTCCTTACTCTTATAGAAAGCTTTGCAGTATACGATGTGCCTCCACATACATTACCCCATTCGATCCTCAAAAATAACCCTGTGAGTAAGGTAAGACAGACATTTTTATCCTCATTTTCTAGATGACTTATCAGAAGTTCAGAGAGAGTGACCATTTTGTGTTGGGTCACACAGTTAGTAAGTAGTGGAACTCTAAAGCAAAGTGAGGTGTTTGTTTGTTTGTTTGAATTCCAAAATCGGGGTTCCAGAGCTAAGCCTTAGGCAGTGTGTCTGGCTATGGATTTAGGGCACAAAACTAAACCCAAATGTTGGGTGAGGTGGTGCGGAAGAGAAAGAGGAATCAGAGAATCACAGCTTCTCTGATTCTCAGATGCAGTTTAGCAGAGAGAATAGAGAACTCAGTTTATCTTGAAAAATACAGATGCAGCTTCCAATTGAATCAGTAAAAAGCATGAGTTTTGAAGTCATATAAACATGCATTGGAATCCTGGCTCTACCGCTTACTAGTTTTATGACTTTGGGGCAAGTTACTTATGCTTCGTGAGCTTTATTTTCCTATTCTATAAAATGCAAACATTAAGTACTCATCTTACAGTATTGCCATCAGGCCTAAATGAGATCATTTTTGTAAAGTGATTAGCTTTAACTCAATAAATGTGACATCCCACATTCATAATCATCATGATTATAAATAATTTGGATTCTATGTACTTTTTACCTTTCATTAAGAAACTGCTTTCTCAAAAAATAAAAAAAATAAAAAAGAAACTGCTTTCTCTGTACTTCTACATTAATGCTGATAGATTTATCAAACAACCCTTACTAGGAATAAATCTCTAAAGTTACCACACAGCTCCATGGCTTCAAACTATTCGCAAGATCCTGATAGCAGACAGTGACCTAGGTTTGCTATGTGCCAGGTGTCAGGAAGTAAATTTTTAATGTGTCTAACAGTTACAGCTTTTTGGGAAATTTTTACTGGGACTTAGGTTAAAAGACAAGCTTTGAGATCTAAAATATTATTGAATAGATAACAAACAATTCCCCTCCACAGAGATACATGTCTACACTTAGGGACAGATGAGACCCCAAGCCATAGAGACATTCCACAGTTTGTAAACCTAAAAACACTTGTCTCATCTTCCCCAGAAGACATTTATTTACATTCCAGAGAATAAAAACCCAGGATCCTTCCCCTTCTCTTTCCAAGGAGACTTTGTTTACAGTAGGGAGGAAAAGTATCTCAGCCATCCTTCTATATATGTTCCAGGTTCATATTTTGGGGATTCCTGTCCTAAGTACAACATACACCTCCATGTACAGGCCTATCCGTTAGTTCTCATTGCATCATCCCATAAGCAGGAGTAATTGGTGGGGGGCGGGGGGGAGGCAAGAAATAAGGTTGTTTTTGTAAAAAATATATATAATAATAATAATCAGTCCCTATCCCAGCAACTTCATGTCTACTTTCAGGATAATATAGATAAATAGAATTATTAAACATTTCTCACCAGGCACTCTCTTAAGTGCTTGACATAAATGGACTCACTCATTCCTCATAACAATACTATAAGTTAGGTTCTCCTATTTTTCCGTTGTTAACATGGGACACCGAGGCACAGAGATACCAAGTAATGTGTCCAAAGCCTCCCAACTAGTAAATAGCAGAGGCAGGATTTGAACCCAGAAAGGACAACTTTCTGTGCTCTAAAATGCCATGCCATCCTTCCTCTAACCAATAACCTTTCTCACTGAATATTCATGATTCCTATTGAACCAGTATTCACTGTGTCTCACCACTAGAAAGCTCTTATTAATTCATATCCAGTTACTTTCTCTCCCAGTGGACAAGAACTTTATTTTTTTTTAAAAGATTTTACTTATTTATTCATGAGAGAGAGAGAGAGAGGCAGAAACACAGGCAGAGGGAGAAGCAGGCTCCATGCAGGGAGCTTGACGAGGGACTCAATCCTGGGTCTCCAGGATCACGCCCTAAACCGCTGAGCCACCCAGGCTGCCCTGGACAAGAACTTTATAAAGAAATTGTCCTTCTGCCCTGTCTTTGTGGCTCTTGAAAGTATACAAGTAGCTGTTGAATGCTTAATATAAAACACTTGGCCCTTGAAAAAATTCTGCCAATTCCTCTCTGCTTTGTTTTGTTTTTAGTAACCGCTACCCTCAACATGGGGCTAGAACTCATGACCTCAAGATCAAGAGTCACAGGCTCCGCTGACAGAACCAGCCAGGTGCCCCCATGCCAATTCTCTGAATGGACCACACACCAGCCATAAGTGTAAGTGTGTTGATGCCCATAGGCTAACTGATAGGCTAATTTTGTATCACAGTAAGATAAAATTGTCTCTGATATCTGAATAGTTTTGAGTATTTTTCTGTACAAAAGTTTGTACTTGCCAACTCAGCTACTCCTACAGAGAAACCTCTGTGTATCCATCTGTGGGACTAACAGGAAACAGGACAACTGAAGAGATTATTTACAGGGGAGCAGGCAGTGTTCAGAGAAATCCACAGAGGCTGGTGCAGCTCCTGGTACTAGGAACTATCAGGAGCCATTACCCGCCTTTGCTCTGAAGGGTTAGAGAGAGCTACTAGAAATCATAGAGAGAAGTTATACAGGCCTATTTCTTTTTATTGCTCTTCACTTTATTCTGCTTTGCAGAAATCGTGATTTTTTTTTTTTTTTTACAACTTAGAAGGTTTGTGGCAACCCGGCCTGAAACAAGTCTATCGGCACAATTTGGTGGTGCCACTTTTCCATCAACATTTGTTCACTTCACATCTCTGTGCCACATTTTGGTAATTCTCACAATATTTCAAACTTTTTCATTATTATTATATTTGTTAGGGTGATCTGTGATCTGTGATTATGACTCTCTGAAAGCTTTGATGAGGGCTAACATTTTTAGTAATAAAATGTTTTTTAATTAAGGTATATGCATTTTTTTAGACATAATGCTATTGTGCACTTCATAGACTACAGGATAGTGTAAACATAACTTTTATACGCACTGGGAAAACAAAAAATTCACTTGACTCGCTTTTTTTTTTTTTTTTTTTTGCAGTAGTCTGAAACAAAATTCACAATATCTCTAAGGTATGCCTATGGTTGTAGCAGAGAGCTGCCCTCAGGAAGTATGACCTTTATCAGAGGGACAAAACCATCAGTGGCCATCTGGCATAAAGAAGCTGAAAGAATACATACTTCAAACCCATTCCCCTCTCAGTTTCAGATTTCACTGATGTTTCCAGTTTGCCAGACCCAACTTGAAACCAGAGAGGGAGGGAGCCTTTGCTGCCATCCATAAAAGTCAGCCTCCTGGGACACAAAGCAGACTAAAGTAGGATGTAAAAAACCAATAAGGAGAAAGAAACAAGAAATATCAAGTATATTCTGGGATAAAAGAGCTCCCACTATCTGTTCTTTGCAAAGGAATTCTTAAAAAAAAAAAAAAAAAAAAAAAGGCAGTTTCTCATTCATTAGCTACTCATGGTAAAGGGCAAGATATACACAATTAAGAGCTTCTCCAGGGATCCCTGGGTGGCGCAGCGGTTTGGCGCCTGCCTTTGGCCCAGGGCCCGATCCTGGAGACCCGGGATCGAATCCCACATTGGGCTCCCGGCGCATGGAGCCTGCTTCTCCCTCTGCCTATGTCTCTGCCTCTCTCTCTCTCTCTCTCTGTGACTATCATAAATAAATAAAAATTAAAAAAAAAAGAGCTTCTCCACAATCAGCAGCAAGAGCAAAGTTATCGTGTGCCTTGAACCATTCATGAAGGACAGAAAGCTCCGATCCACCGTGGAGATACACCAGCTGAGTCAGAAGACTTTGGCTGTGCAGGTGGAGATCCCGAGAATAAGGGTGGCATCAAAGGAAGCCTGCCTGAGGCCAACCAAGATGCAACAACTAAATGAGATTTGTAGAGAAACTGGACTGTGTTCCAGATCAGTCTTGTTCAGCCAAGGAGAAGATTCAATGAATACTGCAGGATAGATAGAGAAAATTGAAGTTTACTGAGCACCAATTCTGTCAGGTTTCACATGCATCGTTTCATCCAAAAACACAAATTTTGAAAGTTCTATTTAAAAGCTGGCTGTTATTGACCGATTTTTAGCATATCTGATAAAGGAAGTTTGACAAATTCTAATGATGAGAAGTAAATAAAATTATAGCAAGGACTGAGTGGACAGGTGTCCCAACTTTACATTCCCCCAACCTACCCACCCACAGTGTCTATTTATTATCCATACAAAAGCAATTCTTTTGAAATATTAAGTCAGATCATGTTATTTTTCTGCTTTAAATTCTTAATGCTTTCCCATTTCATTTACAATAAAATTCCAACCTTGCCAAATTCTCAAAGTCTTATCAGAATTTTCCAGACCATGCATCGCAGCTCATTAATGGGTCGTGAAATAAATTTGCCCAGAAAACCATGAGTAGGCCACCCTTTATTGTTTTTGAATTCAAATGTTACATATCCAGGGAGAACTTTCTAGACCACCATATATAAAGTAACCCACCAACATCTTCACTCTCTTTTTCTTTACCCTACTTAATTTTCTCCAAGACTTTTATTAACAAATGAAACACATATTTGTTTGTCTGTTTTATCTGTCTCCTTACTAGAATTAAACTCTATGAGAATAAGGACTTCATTGTGTTCACCACACTATCCCCATGCCTAGAATAATAGGGGCTCAAAAAATTGTCAGTGAATCTATTGGATGCATAAATGGATAGATGGAGAAAAGAATGAAGTAAAGGGATGGACTTGAAAAAAATGATATGTAAATAGGACCCTGGAACTAACAAAGGACCCAGTTTCCTTCTCGAGGAACCACCTTGCTTCTCACCATCCCCTGCTGTACAGCTCTCTTCTCCACCCCAAATACACACACATATATGCACACCTGTCTCACTGCTGCCTCTAGGACTCCACCTACTGCTAGCAACATCAAGGGAGATTGTTGGCAGGTGAGGCTCCAGCCGGGTGGTAGTCTGGAGAAGAGAGTAGAATGAGTATCTGCCTTAACCTGCCTAGACTGAGGGCTTAAAGAGATGCTGAGAAGAACTTTCTACAGACCTTAGCATACTACTTCAAAGGCCAAAACCAGCTAAAGCGTCCTCTGTGACCAGCAAGAACCCTCAATTATCTCAGATCTTTAGTGCCAAGCTTCAACTCTTAGAATTCTTGGACTCTTACCTCAGCCTACCTTGTTCAAAAATCCAACTTTATTCCAACATTTTCACTTCAGAAATCCAGTTAGTTACACTGATTAAGCATGTGGCAATTTTTAATAACACATCAACCAGAAAACAATTAATTTCATAGTATATGCAATTTGTTGCAAGTCTTAAGAGACAGAAGAAAAGGTTATTTCTTTCTTTTTAAAGTTTACCTATAAAATTTTTTTTCATTTTTTTCGAATTTTTATTTAAATTCTAGTTAGTTAATATATACTGTAATTTTGGTATCAGGAGTAGAATTTAGTGATTCATCACTTATATATATTAAAAAATGTTTCTTTCTTGGGGCACCTGTGTGGCTTTGTTGGTTAAGTGTATGCCTTTGGCTCAGGTCATGATCCTGGGGTCCTGGGATCGAGCCCCACTTCAGGCTCTCAGCTCTGGGGAGAGCCTGCTTCTTCCTCTCCATCTGGCTGCCACTGCGTCTGCTTGTCTCTCTTTCTCCCTCTTTCTGTCAAATAAATAAATAAAATCTTTTAAAAATATAAAAATAAATAAATAAATAATGTTTATTTCTTAAAGCAAACATACAGCATGGGTTATTAATAAGAAGTTACATTAAAACCAATTGTTTTCAAAATAAGTGAATAAGTGAATTGGTCCACTCCATTTGCAAGTATGCTAGCCCCTGTGACTAAGGACCCTCTAACTCTAGGTTTTGCTGCTCCTTCAGCAGATTGGTCTTCTTGGGACCCTGCCTGTTCTTTTTTTTTTTTTTTTTTTAAGATTTTATTTATTCACGAGAGATGAGAGAGAGAGAGAGAAAGAGAGAGAGAGGCAGAGACATAGACAGACGTAGAAGCAGGCTCCATGCAGGTAGCCTGATGTGGGACTTGATCCCAGGTCTCCAGGATCAGGCCCTGGGGTGAAGGCGGCACTAAACCACTGAGCCACCAGGGCTGTCCCCCTGCCTGTTCTTAAAAGGAAGCAAGCAATGACCACCACTCCCTACGTCAAGACTGAGGATTAACAAGAAAGGCAGAAGAAGACTGGCCCAGAGCATGCTGATTGGGATTGGAGGCCCAGCAACTCCACAGAGTTTTGAAGAATAAGACGATATTCTTAGAAAAAGCAAGGGCTTATTAATTCATTCATTCAACAAATGTGTATTTGCCAAATATTAGTGGCCTAATATATGCCATTCACAGCTCTTATTCCTGAGGATAAAATGGTGAGCAAGATTGACAAGGTATCAGCCTTCATAAAACTTATGCTCTAGTGGAAAGATAAGGGAAATAAATAAGGAAGCCACAAATAAAAAAGAATTCTATTAGATAGCGATAAGCCCCATGCAAAAAAATAAAATGAAGCACCTGGGAATGAGAGTGGGTGGCGTGGGAGTTACTTTAACCAGGAAGATCATGGAAGGCTTGTCAGACTAGTGATATCTCAGCTGAGTAATGAAAAGGAATCAACCATGCAAAGATCTAGAAAAGAAATCTGGCAACAGGAATAGCAGATACAAAGGCTCTGAAGCAGAAACAAGCTTGGAGTGTTTGAGAAAAATGAAAAAGACTAGGATGGCTAGAGTCTGGTGAAGAAAGGATCAGAGAAATAGCAGACTCCAGATCAAATATGCACTCAGTCCAAATACATGTTTTAGCATTGTTTTAAAACAATGAAAATGCCAATATGTTTCTTAAAAGAGAGGATCTATGATTAAAAAAAAATTAATAATCATCAAGGGAAGAATTCAGAGTTGATACTAATAAAAAAACGGGGAAAGATTAGGAGGATTGATAAGAAATAAGAGGGAGTAACATTCATTAAAATGTATATTACAAATAGCATAAATAAATCTAAAACCATAAGAATTATATAGACCAGACCAAAGATGGAATTTCAAATCAGTGCAGGAAAGATAGATTATAGATTATTTGATAAACCGTGTTGAGATAACTGGGTCACCACTGGGGGAAAAAATAAAAGTTAAACCAAAATAAACTCTAAATGAATTAATACAATTATAAAAATACCAAAACATAGAAGCATTTTATAACTGTGAAATGCCACTCTAAATATAACACTAAACTCAGAAGCCATAAAAGAAAAAGTGGATATATCTGACTATGTTTAAAGATTCTAAATTTAAAAAGCTGCAAAACAAAGGCCAGTGAGAGAATGGGGAAAATATTGCAATTCATAATATGAGCAACTATGTCCCTTAATATATAACCAGTGAGAAAAGATCAACAATCCAAATGGACAAAATAGACTATACCTAGAAGAGAGTTCTCAGAAGATAACTCTTGGAATATGAAAGGATAGCCATTTTCTCAAGAAGAGAAAAGAAGTTAAAATTGAAATATCTTTTTTTTTTTGACCAATCAGATTATCAAAGATCTAAACATTTGATAACTCACTCTTTAAGCCTGAGCCTGAGATCTGTCTTCCACTAGATGGGGAGCTTCTTAGTCTGCCTGCTCCAAAGTACACAATGCTTAAATAGAACCACAATATATATTTCTTGAATTCACTCTCTAATGAAGAAAAGGAGTTCAAAAGCACTATTAATTTTAGAAACTGTGGCAGAAACTGAAAATGATTAATGGAGTTAATTGGAGTTTGTTGAAATTCCAGAAATCCAAAAACACATTTTTCTCTTAGAAGATTTAGTGCAATAACCAACTGTCCCTCCAAATCTAGCCTCTCTCTACTCTAGTCTCTGCCCATGTTACCATGAGAATTGATTGCCTTTTAAAATCTCAGGGATGGGGCACTTGGGTGGCTCAGTGGTTGAGCATCTGCCTTTGGCTGAAGTCGTGACCCTGGGGTCCTGGGATCAAGTGTCCCTGCCCCCCCCATCCGGCTCTCTGCAGGGAGCCTGCTTCTCCCTCTGTCTGTGTCTTGCCCTCTCTCTCTGCGTCTCTCATGATTAAATAAATAAAATATTGTTTTAAATAAATAAATAAATAAATAAATAAGAAAAAATAAAATAAATTCTTAGAGATTATTAGGTCTCTTTTGTCCTAGTGAATATTTGATACTGTTTAAATATTGTGAACTATACGTATGAAATTCAATAGAAACTCTTTTGGTTTTAATTTCACACCTATATGATAAAATCCAACCTATGAGATAGGAGGTCATTTTACGTTCTGGTTCCAAACAACCTTCTCAGTCTCATCTTTAGTCATATCCTTTGGACTGCTCTTGTCCTCCACCAGCTTTTCTCAGTTCCAACCACCCCAGACCACTTTCTGTTCTCCAGATTGAATATATACTTTCACATCTCTGATCCCTTGGAATTCTCTCAGGTGAGAAGACTTTCCCTTTGAGCTCCAGCCCACTGGGCCACTTGGCAAAACTCCAGTCATCAAGGTCCAATTCAGATGCTGAATCTTCCATTCCCATATACGTGGTCCAACGTGGTGGTCTGACACCCTGGTCAGAATTTATTATCCTTCCCTCTGTGTTTTTATAACCCTTTATTTATAACTCTCTCCTAACTTCAAAATCTTCTGATTGCCTTCTTATTCATTGTGATTACTTTTCATTTATTCAATGTTTACTTACTCATTCGAAAAAGACTTATTGACTGCTACTATATTCCAGGTGCTGGTATGTAGCAGTTACAGAAAAAAAAAAAAAAAACAGAAAACAAAGTCCTCTAAGTTCTCATGGAGCTTGGATTCTAGTCATGAGTAAGTTTTAAATTAAGTTCCTTGAGCATCAGTATCACTTTCCCCGGCACCAAATATAGGATCCTTCCTGCATTGAGCTGTGCCTGCCTGGTCCCTCTGTCCCATAGACAACTGTTGCTCTGCCATTAACAAAGGTTTGTTAGCTGAAACATGCCAGATAGAGTGTAGACATTGTCTAACTATTTGAAGAATCTAATAGTAAATACCACTATCTTAGTAACAGCAGTTAATTCACAAACAATAGCAGTCACCTGGAGTATTTTTTTTAACACCTTGGAATAATAGTTTATTTCATCATCAGGACATGATGCCTATGGAGTCCTCACTACATACTGGGTTATTGTCTGAAGGCTTTCCATATTTACACATTTAAGAGTCTCAACACCACCAAGAGATATTGTTAACTCTTTTTTATAGATGTGGAAACTGAGAAAAGCTGGTTACATCACTTGCCCAAAATCACCTAGGTGGTAAGGGATGGAGCTGGAACTCAGGCATTCTGGCTGCTAAATCTATGTTCTTATCCCCTACATCTTAAGGACATAGAAAGCGAACATCTTTTTTGAGATTTCATAGCCTAAACTGATTTATATATGTTCATGAGTGCAAGAATTCTGATACACTAGTGGTTATAATTTCTGTTAGGCTCATTTATTTGTACGAAATAGAGATTTTTTTTTCAATTTACCTGAAACAGTGTAAGGGATGAGGAGGGATGGGAATATAAGTTCAAACATATGTCGAAACCCGAAAAAAGCAGGAACAATGTAGAATCAACCACATAGGGCCAGAAACTAGAAGTTCTTTCTGATTCCTAATCTTCTCTGTGGATCTGAAGAGCAGGACTTCATAACAGTTCTTTACTCTACCATTCCACCGTTAACCTACCTGTCCCAGGCCCACTCTTGGAAGACTAGCAGGCTACAGATGGCTGCCCTTGGGCCAATTCCCTAGCCAGTCAACCCACAGAAGGCTGGAGGAAGGGAGGGAGCTACTGCAAACCCTGGGCATAAATAGTTTCCCTGGACAAGTCCTGTGTCCATGGCAGAATTATGTTTTAATAAAATACTTAATGTATGTGGAAGTTGTATAAACTCTCGCCTGAATTATTGCAGTTGCCTGCCTACATTGTTCTTTCTACTCAAAACCTCCTATTACCTATTCTCCACACAGCAGCCATAAGGATCCTTCTAAAGTATGTCATATTATCTCAAAACCCACCACGACCCCCTCATTTCTCTCCAAGTAAAAGCAAGAGTTCTGAAGATGGTCTAAAAATGAACATGACAGGTACTTCCCGTCTCAGGACTACATTTCTTCCCCAGCTAAACTGCTGAGCCACCCAGGCATCCCTATACCAAGAGTTCTGATGCATTTTGAACATAACCCCAAGCTTTTTAGCTAATACTGAGTTTTAAGTTGATGTCGGTTGGGGATTTTATTTGATGCAAGAAAATTTCAGTATGGTCGGAGAAAGTGCAGTCCAACAAGAATCACTATTTTGTTTAATAGTAGTTAGCAAAACAGATTTGTTTGTTCATCTTTGGAAATCTTTTAAAAATAGTATAGACTCTGCTGTCTGTGTACCTACCGATAGCAGCCTTTCCTTTTTTATAAACAGTTGTGGAATGGAATATCTGCTAAATGTGAGGGCTGACATGTCTCTACTACAAATAAAGTGCCAGCTTTTTGGACATCTATTGTGACCATTCAGATGCTTTTTATATTTATGTGCAAGTTCTCAGCTCCAGGTTTGGTTTGAGGTTGCCAAAAGTCTGACTACTAAGTAAGCAGTGTCATTGTAGAATTTAAATACTAGTCTACAAAATAGAATATCTGGTTTTGGATAGCCCGGTGGCTCACCGGTTTAGCGCCACCTTCAGCCCAGGGCATGATCCTGGAGACCAGGGATGGAGTCCCATGTCGGGCTCCCAGCATGGAGTCTGCTTCTCCCTCTGCCTGTGTCTCTGCCTGTGTGTGTGTGTGTGTGTGTGTGTGTGTGTGTGTGTGTGATGAATAAATAAGTAAACTCTTTAAAATAAAAAAAAGAATATCTGGTTTTGCCATCTTCATGGCTCTATAATCATAGGATTCCTTTGGGATATTAAAAATTTGAGACATATATATATATATATATATATATATATATATATATGAACATTCTTGGTAAAACCTTAGGATTACTACTACTTTGGAAACTATAAGTATTATAAAATAATCAAAACTTTTTATTTATTTATGCCTCTAACCATTGGGCAGTCTTAACGGAACATTCTTTTTGAGTTAGTTTGGAGATGCTGACTTCTAGTAATAGAATGCTATAAGGCATATTACCAATAACTAAATGATGGATTGCATTTATCCCTAATTCAAAACAAGAAATCTAACTAAGTTCCCCAGTAGAATTTAGATGCCATCCTACAGAAATTGAAAGGGCCTGGTGAGCTATAACCATTGAAAATTCTTGTCAGCAAAGGTCATCCAATTCTTATATTTCCCCAAAAGATACGTTTCTTTCATTAAAATGTTATTTTATATAGCTGTACCTCATGACATAATAATATTTCATCACAGAATGAGGTGCTTTTAAATTGAGAACAAAACAATCTCTTCTTCAAGTTATAAAGTACTTGGCAAACCTTCAGGATAAAAGGCGCTGCGCAAATATAGAACATTACTATCTCACTATGCTATTTCACAATGTCCTAAATACTTTTTTGTTGTACAAAGAAAAAATAAATAAAACTTAGAAAGTATAAATAGGAGATCTAGATACCTTAAATTCCTTTATCAAAGAATCGGCAATTTCTATTTGTTCGAAAACTAAAAATTAACATATACCTAAATCTCCCATGACTTCACTGAATGTTCTGAATGTTTTATGGAAGATTAAATATCTTTATGCATGAGTCAAAGGAACAACTTTCTGAGATATTTTGAGCCAAATCTATGGAAAGTTAACAACTTTATCCAGTTACATATTGAACTCATATTTTTATCTTCAGCTTTGACCCAAGTACCTATACAACAACAGTTACAAAATTTTAAGTGGATAAATCCACAGAGACAGCAGTAAACAGGAGATCCAAAATAAGATAACTGGGAAGGCAGTAACTAGAAGGACAAAAAGAGAGAGAGGTGGGGGAAAAACATCTATAATAATGAATAGGAACCCCAAGATTACAGTTGTTCAAAATTCCTAGAAAGCAACCAGCCCAAATTGGATGAAAGAGACAAAAGAAAGGGTATCATCCAGGAAAAAATTAATATATGATGTGTGAGCTAATCGAAGAGATTTTTTTAAGTACATAGGTAGAATTTGGGGTTGAATTAGTGGTTGAATTAGTGGTTGAAAGCAACAGAAACAAAGCACTAACTCTGAGCAGTACCAACTTCAGAAAATACAAGAAGTTGAACAAGAGGTATAAGCATAGTACACTATGTGACTTAACTACAAATAATTGTTACATAATAATACAAACACAGATTGGAGCTCCTGGGTGACTCAGTCCATTAAGTGGCTGCCTTCTGCTCAGGTCATGATCTCGGGGTCCTGAGATTAAGCCCCACACTGGTCTCCCTGCTCAGTGGAGAATCTGCTTCTCCCTCTCCCTCTGCTGCTCCTCCTGCTGGTGCTCTCTTGTTCGTGCTCTCTCTCTCTCTCAAACAAATAAATAAATAAACTCTATCATTGATTGAACTTAAAAAAACAATACTACATTCTTAAGGGTTGTGATATATGAAGAAGTATGTATCTGTGTGTGAGAGAACAAAATTATCATCTTCCTCAGAAAAGCAATAGATAATGTCTAAAAATAAAAACCTTAAGAAGCATGTTAGCTACAAACATCAAGGTAAATACCAAAATAAAGAGCTAAAGTATTTGAAAGTGATTGTTTGGGCAGCCCCGGTGGCGCAGTGGTTTAGCGCCGCCTGCGGCTGGGGGTGTGATCCTGGAGACCCGGGATGGAGTCCCATGCAGGGCTCCCTGTCTGGCGCCTGCTTCTCCCTCTGCCTGTGTCTCTGCTCCCACCCCCCCCACCCCCCCCCCCCGTCTCTATGAATAAATAAATTAAAAATCTTTAAAAAAAAAAAAGTTTATCTTAAAAAAAAGAAGAAAGTGATTGTTTCAAGAAATAAAAAACCAAAAGTGAAAAAAAAATCAAAAGGGACAGAGGACTGCCTTTTTATAAGAGTTTGATAATACCATTTGAAAAGTATTCATTAGTTAAAATAGATTAAAATTTTTAAAAAAAGCAAAGCTAAGTGAAAAGAGCAACATAAAGTGAAATAAATGTATTTTAGGCATCAATTGAAATTATTATATGATTTCTAGGCTGTTGATAAGTTATATTATACTGATTGATTTTCGCACTTTGAACTAAACTGGAATCCCTGGGATAAACTCATTTGATCATGATGTATTATGTTTTATATATCACTGAATTCTATTTCTAACACTTTGTCAAGGATTTTTACATTGCGTCTATGTTCATGAGGGATATTGGAGTTTAGTTTTCTTTTCTTTCAATGTCTTTATTAAAGTAATGCTGGCATCATGAAATGAATTGAGATGTGCTCTCTCCTTTTTCATTTTCTGGAAGAGCTTGTGTAGAATTGGTATTGCTCCAACCTTAAATCAATTAATTAGTAGAATTCACCAATTAAGCCACCTGAGCCTAGGGTTTCCTTCATAGAACAGTTTTTCACTGTAACATCTATGGTTTTTAATACATAATAGAACTATTTAGGTTTTCTGTTTCTTTTTACATGAACTTTGGCAGTTTCTGATTTCAAGAGAATTGGCCTAGCTCATCTAACTTTCCAAATTTATTGGCACAAATTTAGTCATAATACTTATTAGTCTTTTTAAAGTGTCTGTGGGAACTGTAATGGTGTCTCTTATTTCATTCCTAATATTGGTAAGCAATTTTTTCTCTCTCTTTTTTTTACTCTGTCAATCTGGCTGCAAATTTATCACTTTTATTGACCATTGTAAACAAGTGTTACATTCCATTGATCTTTCTTTATATTTTTCTGCTTTCTATTTCACTAATTCCTTATTTTTATCATTTCCTTAGACTTACTTTGGACTTAATTTGATTTTTTTTAAGTTTCTTAAGATTGAAGCTTCTATCACTGATTTAAGATCTTTCTTCTTTTTGAATATAAGAATTTAATGTGGGGTGCCTGGATGGCTCAGTCAATTCATGACCTTCAGTTCAGGTCATTATCCTGGAGTCCCAGGATGGAGCCCTGAGTCAGGCTCCCGATCCCCCCCCATCCCCATCACTCCGTCCCCTCCCCCAGCTCAGCAGGGATTCTGCTTCTTGCTCTCCCTCTGCCCCTCCCCAAGCTTATGCTCTCTCACACACTCACTTTCTTTCTCAAATGAATGAACAATATCTTTTTCTAAAAAAAAAAGAATTTAATGCAAAAACTTTCTGACAATTAGTTTAGATTCACCCACAAATCTTGATATGTTATATTTTCATTTAATTCAGTCCAAATTGTTTTATGAACTCAATTGTGATATTTGTTTGACCCATGTTTTAGAGTACGTTGTTTAATTTTCAAGTATTTGAAGATTTTCCATATATTTCTGTCATTGATTTCTATTTTGATTTCTTCGTAGTGAGAGAACATAATTTGTACTATTTTATTTCAATCCAGTTGAATTAATTAAGATCTGTGTTATGGACTAGAATGTGGTCTGTCTTGGTTTGTGTTACATGTGCACTTGAAAGAAGTATATATTCTGCTGCTGCATGGTGTTTCCCATAAATAATGAATAGGTCAAATTGGTTGATTATGTTGTTGAAGTCTTCTATCTTGACTTCCTATCTATTTGTTCTATTAACTACTAAGAGAGAGGGTTAAAATGTCCAATTAGGATTGTGAATTAATAATTTCTCATTTCAGTTCTATCAGTGGTTTGCATCAGATATTTTAAAACTCTGTTTTTAGGTGCATATACATTTAGGACTATTAGGTCTTCTTAATGATTTAACCCCTTTATCATTGTATAATACCTTTCTTTGTCCCTAGTAATATCCTTTACCATAACATCTACTTTACCTGTTATTAACATAACCACCGCAGTTATTTTTTGCTTTGCTTTGTTTTGTTAGTGTTTGCATTGTATATTGTTTTCTATCCTTTTATTTTTAACTAACATATGTCAGTACATTTAACATCCAAAATAACTCTATGAAGGGACACCTGGGTGGCTCAGCTGTTGAGTGGCTGCCTTCGGCTCAGGGCGTGGTCCCAGAGTTCTGGGATCTATGGAGTCCTACATCAGGCTCTCTGCAGAGAGCCCACAGAGAGCCTGCCTCTCCCTCTGCCTGTGTCTCTGCCTCTCTCTCTGTGTCTCTCATGAATAAATAAGTAAAATCTTCAAAAAAAAAAAAAACTATGAATTAGGTACTATTGCTATTCTCATGTGACAAAGTTAAGATATTCAAGACTACCCTGCACTGTTTCTCCACTAAGCCTGTTTCCAAAGCACCTAGTTGTCTTCTCCTGATGTGACTTCTCAAATATGTCTATATCATATTATTTTCACTTACATTTCAACATAAATAAAATATGCAAATGTGTACCTTTTTTTAACTATCATCATGGAACTCTGTAACCCTGTAAGGTTATTACCTCTGTGCATGAGGAAAATAAAAACATAGATTGAAATATTTTTATTTCCCTGAATTGGTTCTGGGGGAAGAAAGTGTTAAGTTTTCCTTACTGCAACTAATTTCTATTTCAGTTACTAACAAGTTATTTATTGACAGATAATAAACCTAAGACCAAGATCTAAAGTAGAAGTTTTTATAGTTATTTTATTTAAGAAACTAAGCCAAAGCATCCCCACCCATAGCACCATCTGGATCCCAGTTATTAGTTTGTCTCAAAAGAAAGTGACACTGCAAGTAGTGTGAGGATATGCCACACTGCCCCACAAACTCAGCAGAACATCCTCATCCGGCAGCAGCTCCTTGGAGCTTGGGTTCTAATCTGCCATGCCCCATTGCCTCTGCTCCTAAGAAACTGAAAATATGATGTTGAGCCATTAACTCTGGCACTGGCCAAAGAACAGAGGTTTGGAAACTGATATGTAGAAGCCCTTTTATCAAGCAGAGAAGGGAAGAAAAAGTTACTTTGCCACAAGGTCAGGCCCAGCGTATTGTTGCCCAATCAGACTTAATTAACACTTTTACAAGCAGACCGTATGCTAGGCACTAGGTTGGGAATCTTAACCTCATAGTAGTAAATTGTCAAGCTGACATTCTCACAATTCTATCAACTCTATTGCTTTATTGTATTAAGTGACCACCTCATAGCATTGGAAATAAATGCCAGGGCCTACAAGTTTCTAAATTTCTTCACTTCGTTTCCTACAACTATGAGAATGTTACGTATTTCCATACACCTTCTTTCAGAACAAAAGGTGAACAGAAGTCCTCCTTAGTATCTTAAGAAGAGCCCTTAGTTGGGAGCCTGAAGGTCTTGGTCCTTAGGAGCCAGTTGAGGTTGGATGGAGGACTCTGTGAAAGTCACTTCAACATTCTTAGGTCTCATTTTCAGCACCTGTGACATTAAAAAATTAGACTAGGTGTTCACCAGGGACCTCTCTAAGAGTCTAAAAATCCTTCAGAGAAAGAATGTACTTTGGAAACAACCAACCAGGTATATATTCTTTGAAGTGTTAATGATTGATAGGTTGTGACACTGAAATCAGTAAAACACGAATCAAATATTTACACATACCTCCCATGCAGTGTATTTTCCATTATGGGAAGGGATTGGGCAATGGAAAATTTCTCAAATACTTTTACTGGAAGAGACTAATTAGACTCGGGTTTTTTGTTACTATTACATAAAGTTCATACTAGAGCAATAATGATATGTGAAGCCTTCTGTTTATTCATAGACTAAAATATCACCTTGAGAATTATTTAGCAAGTGGCTCTCAGACTAAGAGGCTTATGATTTGCCTAAGAATAGAGTGCTTTGCTTTGTGTAAGATGGTGATATTACCTTTAAAAAAAATCTCTTGTTTATATTGTTAATGGTTATAATTCAAAATATCAACAGTGTTCTCATGAATTATAGACACTGTTCCTTAAGGTGTCCTAAAATGGAAGTCCGATGTCAGGGTATATATATATATATATATATAGTTTATATTTTTAACGCAGCCACTGCCTTATGAGATCATAAAATGACAAACCATTTCAATTCTCTCAAAAGATGGGAAAAAACTGCCATTCAACCAAGTACCCCAAGTCTGTCTGTGGATAGGTAGAGACCTTTTTCATTGTTCCCCATGACTTAAGGAAAGCCTTGAAAACACCCAAGCTGCCTAAACGTTTACGGAAGTTCATTACAAATTGATTATCTTGCTCTTCTAAATTTTAAATTTAATATTTAAGTTTTCAACCTGTTCAGGATGAATTCCATATGTATATCATGCATTTTTTTTAAAGTAGATCTACTGTCTATTTGTCCTAAATTAACTTTTTTGAAGTTTGAATGATTACCTAATAATGCTGGAATTTAGAGATTTGATGACCAAGTCCACTCTCCCCCTCCACACCCTTTATTGAGCAACGGACTTTGATTCTATCTCCTTCTGGGCCTTTTCCACATCACATTCCAGGCTTTCAAATCTGCTTCTACGTGGAAGTTTTCCATTCCCTAATTTTGATTACCTTCTACCAATGGCAATTACCTTTATTTATTTTTAGCTCTATTGTCTTCTATGGGTATGTTGCCTAAAACACACCACGTTTTTTTGAGTAAGAAAACTATGCTTTCTTTTATCATGATAATAACTTTCCTAATAATATCTAATATTTCACTTGTATTAAAATAATACCCAATGTGTTATTTTACTACAAAATAATCAAAATCTACCCTTGAATTCAAATTGACATCTCAGAATCCTTTATCTTGAAATCACACTTTCTAATATTCATTGCTGGCTTCTGACCAGTCCTATACTGAATATTACTTGTTACTTTCTCATCCATTTCTATTATTAGGAGAAATTTCCTTACTTCCTTTCCTTCCACTATTACTTAAGTGGAAACTGTTTCCCAGAACATGCCAGCCCAAGGGAAAAAAATCATCACAATGGTAATTAGGCATCAGGATTTTTTTGGTTCTGTCCTAGCATGTTCTGTAGAAAACTGAGCCAGCCACCCAAAAACTTAAGAATGTGTTCTTCTGAATATTCATTCCATTGGCTGTAGTCTTCTGTTCTAGCTTACTGAAGTGATGTCTCCTATAGCCCTTGACATCCAGTGCAATAGCCAGAATGATGTTTACTGAAGAGGTCTCTACTGTAACACAAAAGCAAGCACACTGCTGTGGCCCACTGAAGTCTACACTGAATGCCTGGTATTGAGGGGGCCGAGTGTGCCTCAAGAGAGCTTTAACTTTGGTAACTACTGGTACCATTGCCATTGCCACCATGAGCTTTAGATATCTCTGCTCTTTTGATTTCCACTTGTTCTCCATTTGTATTCCCTTATCCTGAGATTTAGACCCAAATTCATGGATCCTAAACCAGATGATAATTCCTCACCCAAAACACTGGCTGACTGTTCTCAAACCAAAACTATTCTCACCAATATTGTGAACTTTCTCTTTCCACAAAACAAGCTATTTTCCATGAAGTTCTTTGTTGCCAGAATGTTTCTACAGATACATGATCTAATTTAATCTTGATGAACACCCCCTCCCTGGTGCCACCAGTTTTACAGATTAAAAAACAGAGGCATCAAGAAATTAATTACCCCACATCATATAGTTGACAAGATATAGAACTCAGAATTAAATCTGATCTCTGTACCCACAATCTTGAAGTATATAGTATGCAGACTTCTCTATTTTCTAGTAATTTGTATACCAAATATGCAGTTACCTAAGCATCATATTATGCTGCATCCGTGTCAGAAAATATTGGTGGTCTCACGTCACTTCTTCATAAGATGTGCCCAGACACAATAAATCCTGAAGCAAATACAATTCTAGTTCCAACTCCAGTTCTTATGTGTAGAAGTCAAAGGAGTTGGAGCTGTGGACATAGAGTAAGGATGGACAAACACATGTCCTGCATACCGGCATACATCCCTGAGTATCAGTTTTCCTTCTCCATACAATCAACTAATAACTATTTCCCAGGATTGAAAAGGGCCTGGCACTGTCAGGCTTCTCCCTTCCTTCTTTTCTGCAAGCCTCAAAGTCTTTCTTTCTTTTCTAGATTTTTTTCTCAAAGTCATGAATAAGCC
This sequence comes from Canis aureus, assembly GCF_053574225.1. Classification (NCBI taxonomy): domain Eukaryota; kingdom Metazoa; phylum Chordata; class Mammalia; order Carnivora; family Canidae; genus Canis; species Canis aureus. Next base: position 45,661,870 of record NC_135617.1, on the reverse strand, counting down.
ATTTCCAATTCTCCCAGACAGAACATGAACACTTTTTACCCTGTAAACTTACTATCTTTTTCAAACTTGTCAAAAAAAAAAATTGTCTCAAAGTCCCTATCACATTGCTTTACAATATCTACACATCTGTCTTGCCCAGTAGGCTTGGAGGTACTTGAAAATGAGGATTGTTATTCAGGGAATATCCCTAGTGTCAGGAATAAGAACTCCTGAGAAACCCCATGATAAATCCCCACTGTTTACAGATACGTATCCCTAGATTTTGTTTTGTTTTCTAAGCCTCCATCTCTCAGCAGTTCATTTCATACTTCCACCTGCACATCTCTGACAGTAGAAGAATGTGTCCAGAAGGCCTAACTGTATACAACATACTTGCCATAAGTTCAAATTTTGACATTTTGATTATCAATTTGTTTCAATTTTGCCACAGTCTACTCCATAATCCAATATGTCCAAGATCGTGATAGACAAGATCATCTGGAATGAAATACAGACAAGTGAACCATTGACCCTGGAATAACAGGTTTGAACTGAAAGGGCTCACTTACATGCAGATATTTTATAGTAATAAATATATATTTTCTCTCCTTATGACTTTCTCAATAGCATTTTCTTTTCTGTAGCTTATTTTATTGTAAGAATACAGTATATCATACATAGATCATACAAAATATGTGTTAACTTACTGGTTATGTTATCAGTAAGGCTTCTGGTCAACAGTAGGCTATTAGTTTTGGAGAATCAGAAGTAATACACAGATTTTCAACTGCGTGGAAACTGATGCCCCAAACCCTCACCTTGTTCAAGGGTCGCCTGTTTTTTTTTTTTTATTTTTGTAAATATGAATTTATCTTCAAGTGTGTCGTAGATCAAAATGTGAACAGCTGACCAGTCTGTTGATTTCATGGATGTTTTTTTACAAATAGGAAATATAAAGGGAGTACTTGACTATCCAGACATTTGGAAGATATTGCTTTATTCATTCCTTTCTCTTCTTTTTTCTTTTTCTTTTTTTTAAATTTACCCAAGTTATTTATTTAGTAAACCATAGCACAGGACCTCCCACCCAATCTTCTGACTTAATTCTAATAATTACTTTTTAAAACCACAGGGCATTATTACTACCACAAATACCCTGAACCTCGTATCAATCCGGAAACAAATGAAATGCTTCACGAACTTCTGAGCGCTCGCTGCATGGGGGCCATGCTAATCTTCTCTGTATTGTTCCAATTTTAGTGTATGTGCTGCCAAAGGGAGCACTGCTTTTTCTTTTGATAGGACAGATAGCATACAGGCAGAAGCACAGACTCTGAAACCAGACAGCTAGGTTGAAGTCACAGCTTCCCCACTGCTAGCTATGTGATGTTGGCAAATTTCTTAACCTTTTTGTGCCTCTGTTTGCCCAGTTCCAGAAGGAGATAATAACTGCACTTACCTCATGAAGTTGTGAGGATTAAATGAGTCAATACAGGTTAAGCATTTGAAACGGTGCCTGACACATATCAAGAACTATATAAGTGTATGGTGATATGATTGTTACTATTACTTAAAAGAACGTTTTAAATCATTTACGATAGAGAACAAGTGAGGCTCCATGAAGATGTGCCACAGGGATCTTGTCCTCAGGTCTTATTCCCTCTCTTACCTTTGTACAATGTTACTTATGTCTAGAAGCATTCATACACCTATTTGGAAGCACATTGTGATAGTCTTTAAATATTTATGATACTCAACAGCTCCTCTTTACTACAATATAAAAGTAATACTTTATTGTTTTCTCTTAAGGCTTTACAGTCTTGCAGGGACTTATATGTGCCAGGTAACTGCTGACTCTCTATAAGAACTCTGGTGTATTTATGAGGCATGTTGTTATTTGGGAAACCACGTTGCTGGGAAAAAGCAGGTCATGCTTGTCTGTACTCAGCCAAGCTAGGCTTTGATGTAGAGCCTTTAACTATATCAATAGCACAATGTGGGTAATGACATATGAGTTGTAAACCCATCCTTTATATAATACTTTGTAGTTTAACAAAGTATTTTATATATATTGTTTTAATTAACATTCAAAAGAATCTGAGAAAAAATAGTGTATCCATTTTGCAGATAAGGAACCTCATTTCAGAAAAATTAAATAACACCCACAAACCACTAGGCCAAAAATGGGTAATACCAAATTTCCAACCAGAATGTGATTTAGTATTTATCTTTTTGAAATAAGCGTTGACATATTAATAAAATAATGGTTTGGGTTTCCTTCAAAATAATCTAATTGGGAAAAGAAGCATAGATGAAAAAAAAAAAAAAAAACTGGCCAGTTTATAAATGTTGAAGTTGGATGATGGACATTTGGAGTGTATTATCTTTTGTTTTTTTTAGGATTTATTTATTTATTTATTTATTTATTTATTTATTTATTTATTTATTTATTAAGGAAAGACACAAAGAGAGAGAGGCAGAGACACAGACAGAGGGAGAAGCAGGTTCCATGCAGGGAGCCCGACATGGGACTTGATCCCAGGTCTCCAGATCAGGCCCTGGACCGAAGGCGGCGCTAAACCGCTGAGCCACCCAGGCCACCCTGGGGTGTATTATTTTATTCCATCTACTTCTGTACATGTTTTAAATTTTCAACAATTATGAAAACCCTCTCTTTTATAGTATTGTCTCTGCAACCAAAATGTCAGAGTGTGAATCCTGGCTGTATTCTTTATCTGCTATCACTGGGCAAAGCTGTGCCCAATGGTAACAGTAAGAGTACTTCCTTTCTAAGGAAGTGGTGAGAATCAGACGAACTGCAAGGAACTATTGTAGGCAGCGATTGCACAGAGTAGTATCCTGAACCCCAGTTGTTTGCTTTTTCCATAACAAGCTAATACCCATTTTGAACAATATGTTTATAGACTCACCCATTATTTCAATAAATAAGCACCTAAAGGATGTGCAAGATATGTTCTAAGCACTGGGAATATAAGAAAACAAAATAAGCAAATTACCTGGCTTTACTTCACCTAAATTCCGGTGGCAAGGAAAAAAAGTGTATGTGTATGTCTTAAATGCTAATGGAGAAAAATATAACAGGATGAGAGGGATAAAGAGTGACTGGAAGGGGATAGCCACTTGATATAGAATAAGCAAAATAGTCAGTACTATACCAGAACCTACTCTTGCCAGCTCACAAAAGCAATTAAGTTTGCAGGAATTCTATAAGCCAGTTGAAAAACAGTCATGACTAAATATTAAATTCTATCAGCTTATGATTAAACAAGTTTTATAAAAACAAAGATAGTAAGTACTTAAAACTAATCACGTCCTATTTTGCTACGTTTTACTATTATCCATTCTTTTGAGGTTATTCATGTCTATTGCGTCTGTATGGCAGAAATGCTATGTAAAGGAGTGCTACTACTACACATCGATTCCCAATGCCACCTTAAATAATAGCATTGTAGAAGCCTGAAATTGACCATGGTGGGAATATTTACACCAGGAAATTTGATGAATGCATGAAATCAGGCTTGGTTTATTGTTTGATGGTCACCCTAAACTTCAGAAATGATGAATAAAATGTCAACAATGCAGATGAAACTTAAAATTGTGTTATAATGTAAATATAAGCACACATTTTTCCTCAGAAAGCCAGTTATTAAACCTTTACCAGCATACTACAGGGTAAGTTTCTCTAATAAGGTAGTAGTTGATTAATAAAGTGATCAAGAGACTTGGAGATAAAACTGAGTCTTGCTAATATCCTGCAGAAGAGTGTTCTAGGCAGAAGCAGCAGCAAGTGTAGGCCAGAGGGGCTGCAACCAGGGGAGTCAGGAGAAAATGCAAGTCAGAGGGAAAGAAAACCAACTCTTTTGGTGCCTTATAAGGACTGCCTTTTAATCTGGAAGAAATGGAAAACCCCTGGAAGTTATGAGCAATAAAGTAACCTGTTCTGACTTATATATTAATAGGATGCTCTCACTGCTGTGGAGAATACCAGAAGGAAATACAGAAGCAGAAACATCATTGGGAGGCAAGATGATGGTGTTTTTTACTTTGGTAGTAAAAGAGACGTAAAAAATGGTCAACTTTTAGATACATTTTGATGGAAAAGCCAACAGGACTTGCTGTAAGATGGGAAATTGGTGATGAGAGAAAGGAAAGGCAAAGGTGACTCCAAGGTTTTAGGCCTAGACAAGTGGAAGGATGGAGTTGGTTTACTGAGATGTTTATCAACACCACAGAAAGGAGTGGGAAGAATTTGGAGCTTGGCTTGCCTTTGGACAAATTAAATATGAGGGATGCCTGGGTGGCTCGGTGGTTTGGTGCCTGCCTTTGGCCCAGGGCCTGATCCTGGAGTCCCAGGATCAAGTCCCATGTCAGGCTCCCTGCATGGAGCCTACTTCTCCTTCTGCCTGTGTCTCTGCCTCTGTGTGTGTGTATGTGTGTGTGTGTCTCATGAAAAAAATCAATAAAATCTTTTAAAAATTTTAAATATGAGAAGCCTATTAGATGCCCAAGTGAAGATACCAAATAGACAGTTGACTATTTGTATGAGGAGTTCAGGGGGAAAGTTTAGGCTAAATGTATATATAGCTGGTGTTTAAAGGCATGAGACTGAGATCCTACCCAGAGCAAGTTTACTCAGGACAGAGTTAAGTTTGCAGCACTCCAACATTAAAGAGTCCTGAAAATGAAAAAGGACCAGCACAGGAAACTGAGAAGGTAAGCTTGTGAAATAGGAGAAGAAACTATAAACAAAGAATTCATTTAAATTGTTATTTCTCTGTACCCTGGTTCTTTCCTACAAAAGCTTTGAGGTGGTAAGCAATGAAAACAAATAATAAGCTAATAAAATTTAAATAGAAAAAGTGTGTGTCGCAAAAGAAAGACTAAAAACATGTGAACAATGAGAAATAATAATATGGTTTCTATGAACTCCGTGTTCGGTTCTGAGTTTTTTAGAACTCACAGCAAAAAAGGAAACACAATTAATTGTGTATTAGTTTGCTAGGGCTGCCGTAAGCAAATACCACAAATTGCGTGCCTTCAACAAGATGAACACATTTTCTCACAGTTCTGGAGGCTGGAAGTCCAAGATCAAGATGTCAGCAGGTTTGATTTTTCCTGAAACCTCCTGCCTTGGCTTGCAGACTGCCACCCTCTCCCTGTGTCCTCAAATGACTTCTCTGTGCATGAGCAACCCTGGAGTGTCTCCTTCTCTTAAGGAGCATTCCTATTGGGTTAGAACCTCACACTTATGACTTCATTAATCTTAATCACCTTTTTTAAGTTCCTATCTTCAAATACAGTCATGTTGGAGGTTAGGAATTCAACACATGAATTTGGGGGGACTGGGGGCAGGGGACACAATTGAGTCTGTAAGGATCAGTGACAGTTTTTATTAACAGCATTTGAAAAAAAAATTCTCAAGTAAGACTGTATACTGTAAATGTTATATTCATCCTCTTTAAGTCAATATTATTATAGAATGTTTGGTTTGCCCTAAAATTACTTTTTAATGATAATATGGAATGCACGTGAGTGAAAGTGTCCGGAAGGAACGTTCCTGAGTTGAGCAGAGGAGATGGGCACTTGGTATGCACCAGTGTGCTGTCTTCAGAAGTGCAAATGTCCTCTCCAAGAAATAAAGGCTGCTGCTATTCTGCTTTGATTGCATCTTTAGGCTTTGATACTGAGAAGAAGGGTAATCAGGAAGGAAAAATTCTACATAATCCTTACCAAAAGCTAAACCAGATGCTGGGAGGTAATGCTGCAAGCCTCACTGTTAGAAATAAAAGTAAAAATCAAAGAACCAGAAAAAAAATCTGTGGAGCAGGACCACTAGAATTTCAGATACGATGGGAAGTCACAAAATGTATTAAGAAAATTATCTGTTGAAAACATGACTCCTTTATTCTTTAGGAGATATATAATACATATTTTTATTTTAACCCAAAAAAATTAATGCATAAAGATGCTAGAGACTTGTGACTTCTCATGCTTTACTAGGGCATTTTTATTTCCACTAGTTTCCTTGCTCTAATAAGCAGTAAACCTTAAAAATAAAAAAGAGCTTGTTTGTTTCTAATTTTCAGTAGCATATTTATTGTTCTGAAAAAGTACTTTAGTGGGGACCCCTGGGTGTCTCAGCGGTTTAGCGCCTGCCTTCGGCCTAGGGCATGGTCCTGGAGTCCCAGGATCGAGTCCCACATCGGGCTCCCGGCATGGGGCCTGCTTCTCCCTCTGCCTGTGTCTCTGCCTCTCTCTCTCTCTCTGTGTCTCCCATGAATAAATAAATAAAATCTTAAAAAAAAAAAAAGAAGAAGCTTTAAAAAAAGTACTTTAGTTAAATTTTTTAAAAGACTTAAAATTTGTTTGAAGGGTCAAATTTACTTAACCAAGGAATACTTTTTTTTAATGAAATAACCTACTAATATCTTGATAAACCAAAAAATTTTAGAATACTGACTTAATCTTTTAGAACAACCCACAGTGAATATATTTTACATCGAACTCACCTAAATATAATGAAATCTTCACAAAATAATGCTAAAAATGTGATTTTTTTCTATTTCTCTCTTTTTTAACATGAGTAACAATCCCACTAAACATTTTCATGCTCTGTTAAACCACTGTAACTCACTGTTTAAAAAATATGACTTTTGGGGCACCTGGGTAGCTCAGTCAGTTAAGCATCTGCCTTCAGTTCAGATGGTGATCCTAGGGTCCTAGGATTGAGCCCTGCATTGGGCTCCCTGCTCAGCGGGTAGTCTGCTTCTCCTTCTCCCTCTGCCCCTCCCCCTACATATGTTCCCTACCCCCTCTCTCTGCCAAATAATAAATAAAATATTTTTTTTAAATACCAATTTTTAGGGACACCTGGGTGGCTCAGTGGTTGAGCATCTGCCTTTGGCTCAGGGTGTGGTTCCTGGGTCCCAGGGTCCTGAGATCAAGCCCCACATCGGGCTCCCCTCAAGGAGCCTGCTTCTCCCTCTGCCTATCTCTGCCTCTCTTGTCTCTCATGAATAATTAAGTAAAATCTTTTTAAAAATAAAGAAAAAATACTTTTCTAAAAAAGTTTTTTTAAGGTTTTATTTATTTATTTATTTCAGACAGGGAGAGAGCAAGAGAGGGAGAGAGAATGAGCCATGGGGGAGGGGCAGACTCCCCAGTGAGCAAGGAGCCCAACATGGGGCTGAATCCTAGGACCCTGAGATCCTGACCTGAGCTGAAGGCAGATCCTTAATCAACTGAGCCAAAGGCACTCCTAAAAAGTACCACTTTTGAAGATCATGCTCAATAGTTGATGTAGGCACAGACTGATGCAATGAAGCAATAATTATAAAGAATATACCAAAAGTTTCATCTCTTGTCCTTTAAAGTCAGTTGACCCATCCATCCATGTGACCATGCATCTACCGCCCATCAGAGCAAGCCCAGGCCACTCTTTGATGTTCCTCTCCATTGCTTCTCAGCCGCTGAAGTATCCTTTATAACAGCAAAGGAGAGAGACTATGCATGCAACCCCGGTGGCTTTAGCAGCCACACAAGAGTAAATTGTCTTTGAAGTCTTAGGTTTTATCTTAAAAATTCATGCAAAATTTGCATTTGATTCTGTGATGTAGGAAGTAATGTAATTTAGACTATCCTTAAGCACAATGGACATTCTAGGAAAGTGCTCCTAGAACCTTCCTAGGTTTTTCCAGCAGATTTTCCTGTGATGCGCACTGACAGATTTGGTCACTCTTAAGCAATTGATCAGAATCACTCTTATTCTCCCACCTAATCACACCTTAATGTGATCCAGGATTATTTCTGTTTCTCTATCTCTAATCCTCAACTTCTAACTTCCTGCCACTGCAGCCACAGATTTAGCCATCTTTCTAATTCACCTCTTCTTTGTACTCTTTTATGGGTTTTGATGGTGCACAGTCTTATCAATTCTTGTGTCCAGTGAGAAGCCATATTCTAGTTCCCAGTCCAAAGCAATCCATCCCGAACTCTAGCCCATTAGTTCACAATTGACTCAATCAGACGTGGCCCCTTCTTGGCTGAAAATTTATTCAAAAATAGAAATGGGGGATGGGGAGCAAGTAGGGAAATGCATCAAGATTTCAAAGTTCCTCAGGACAAAATGAACTGGATTTTATTGATGCCTGAACCACTGCAGCACTGGGTGCTTAACAGAGACTTTCAAAACTACCACCTGCATGTATCAACAGAATCTCTTACCTCTGCCAGGTCCCCAGAGAGTTTCAAGAATCAGTCTATAAAATACCCATAGATACTAATCAAGACTACATATATGTATATATCTACAACCCATTATTTTGGGAGAAGCCTCTTATTCCACCAACCAGCAGAGGCAAATGGGAAGTTCTTTCCATGAAAATTATGTTCAATTCTAGGCTATATTTTCCAAGTGCTGGCATTTCTACCAATCAAGATATGGTAAAGGGTAGGATCTTACAGTTTAGCCAAGTCTAGCAAATACTTTCCTGTACTCCAGGAAAGGAAGTATGACACAGTGTCCTGGACTCAATTCAAGGAAGGCCACATTAGACCTTCCATTAGAAGGTCTCTAACTGATACACTCCCAACTCCAGCTCATGCTTAAGTTCTGTCCCGGGCTAACATCTCAGCTCTACCAACTCTACTCTCTTGCTCCTACCACATACCCACACATACATAATTGGGAGAAACAGGTCACAACAGATTTTATATCAATTTTTAGTTCCTCATCACTATAAGACAGATGAAAAGATCATTCGTCAATGTGGGTGAGAGGAGTCTCTGCTGTCTTCCAGCCCAGGGTCCAGGTCCTTCTCCTTCCATTTAGTCCTCTGTATATGCCACATGGATTTGTTTCCCATAAGTCTTTAGGATGTCACTTCTCTATTTGAGTCTCATTCCAACTCCAGAAAATTGTCCTTGGTTATAATCACTCAGTGTTACCTGAAAATAACAATATGCATCATAATTATGCAGAAAAGCCAGGAACTAAAATTCTATTTCATAACCTTCCAGATTTAGATATAGATGCACGCTCTAAGCCAAGATCCTCAAGCCATATATTGTTGGCACTGTGCTTTGTTTGACTCACACATTTGTTTACTGATAACCCATACTTGGAAATCAGAAGATTTTTATTCAGTGGGTACCTGGGTGACGCAGTTGGTTAAGTGTCTCTGCCGTCAGCTCAGGCCATGATCCCAGGGTCCTAGGAGCAAATCCTGTATTGGGCTCCCTGCTCAGCAAGGAGCCTGTTTCTCCTTCTTCCTCTATCCCTCTCTCTGCTCATGATCTCTTTCTCTCTCACTCTCTCTCTAATAAATAAATAAAATCTTTTAAAAAGATTTTTATTCAAATATCCAACTTTTCATGAAAAATCGGAAGATACGGCAAAGCTTGGCCCATATTCTGACATTCCCACGTGACACATCTGGAGCTAAGTGGCAATGCCTCCTTTAGATGCTGCTTCCTTTCTCCAATTCAATCCAGTAATCACCACTTTCTGTTTTCTCTCTAACACACAAACCAAGTGTGAACTGCCATTTATCATTTATTCTTGCACTGCTGATATTCTTGGAACACAGAAATATGTCTTTGCATTTATGCCTACATCAAAGGTGGAAAAATGAAACAGATTTTGCAAAAATGAGATGAGTATATTCTTTGTTAGGAGCAAAAAATATATCCTTACAGGTTTAATATAAAGCATATTTTAAGCTGAAAGCATTCAACTTAAGACATCATTATAAAACAAACCACTATAAGAACTATAAGGAAGGGATCCCTGGGTGGCTCAGCAGTTTAGTGCCTGCCTTTGGCCCAAGGCATGGTTCTGGAGTCCCAGGATCGAGTCCCACATTGGGCTCCCTGCATGGGGCCTGCTTCTCCCTCTGCCTGTGTCTCTGCCTCTCTCTCTCTCTCTGCGTGTGTCTCCCATGAATAAATAAATAAATAATATTTTTTAAAAAAAAGAACTACAAGGAAAAAAACAAGTATGATGACATAAAAATGAATAATAATAAAAGGAACTGAGATGCCAGGGTTGTTTGGGAATGTAATATGCTATGAAATGCATTTACAAAACTGGCTGTCTTCACTCATGTACCTCATCATACAGCTCCCTACACCCTAACCTCCTACCTTTATCCCCGATCTACCCCACTCGCTTTTGAGTTTGCAACTTCTGCTCTAAAAAAAAAATCTATAAAAAGAAGTGATACCCAACTGCCTATTAACTCACATGGACCAAACACACCTCTCATCTAAGAATACCATAACAAAATGGTATTTTTCTGGTTAATAACGATTGTAAATCATGAAGAACAGATATGTGTATACTTTGAGATGCATAGGAAAACTCGGTGACTTAATGGTGAAACAAAATTTGAGACATTATACAACTAGATATTTCATATAGATTGGTGGTAAGTTTTATCTCCTGTCCTAGACCAGTACAGAGCTATATGGAAATAAGAACTGGCATATGCTTCAAGCTTGATATGCAGTATTTCAGACTTGATATAGAATATAGACAAAGGCTGGTTGATATGGCAGGAACACATTTCTGAAATTTGGGCTAATGGTAGTTAAATAAATCCTGTAAGCACTGATTAGGCAATACGGAGGAGGAAGAGTCAGTGGCAGTGTAGGCAGCCTGGAAGAAAGTCAGAAAATATTTTGAGTAGATCAGCATGTAGTCACACACAGCATTGTGATGCCAGCAGGTCATGCTCAGGACAGTCTGCCCTGGAACCAACTGTGAGCAGGGTTGCTGAAATCCTGGCAGGCCCAGGGAGTGCTGTAATCAAAGGCAATCCTTCTCTGAAGAGGGAGAGAACAGGTGGTCTGGAGCAAAGTTCAAGTAGGTAGAGCACTAACTCAGTCTAACATCATTCAGATAAAGAAAAGAGTGAAGATGATGGGCAGTATTAATTTAGGGTTTTTTTTTCCTGTTAGATGTAATGAAGACATAAGACATAGAGGCTTAAGGAAACACTTCACCTAACAATAAAATCATTAAAAGTTCACTTTGGTGTTAGGAGTATTACTTCATAATTATAGGACTTGTTTGTTGCAAGTTTTCAAATTGAGTTCTGCTATTCTTGGAAATCCAACAACCTCATCATGTAAAGCCTGATGTCACAGAAGTTGCTAGAGTAGTCTGACAAAACCAGGACAGTTCTGGTTAATTCTTGTGGCATAATAAAGTACCCCCAAATTTAGCAGCTCAAAACAATCATTTATTTGTTTACAGTGTTAGGTGTCAGCAATGCAAGAAGGGTTCAATTGAGTAGTTCTCCTTAGAGACCCTCAGACAGTTGCAGTCCAGATACTGGCTGGCCTCTACAATAATTTGAAAGCCAGCTGGATGGGATGTCCAAGACAACCAATAGTTCCTTCAGGCTACCAGCTGAGAGCCCCTACATCCCGTCTCTCAGTGTGGCTGGCTCTTCTCACTGCAGACCCACCGGTTTTAAAGAGGCAGTATCTAAAGAGGAAGAGTCTGAAGAGTGCAGAGAGCAAGCATTCCCAGAGACCAAGGAAGAAGCTGCAAGACTACTGACTTGACCTTAAAAGTCATTCAGCTTTTAAGTCATGGGCACTGAACTCTGTTGGTTGAGGAAATCACTAAGACTAGCCTGGATTCAATGTATCCCATTAGTCTACAAAAGGAGTATCAAAGAATTTGCTACCATCTTTAATCCACCATAAATGCCTTTCCATAAATTTTCCATAATTGCTTTTTCTACCTACCTTATGTTACTCATTCACATCTAAGTTTGGAAATTCAAATCCTTTACTCTAAAGTCAAGCCTGCAGGTACGGAAAGCATGTTCTCTATGTTTCATTTGTTTCTAACATTCAATTTACTGCTTTTACAGTACCAAAACTTTGAGAAGCAACATTTCTCGTGCACAGTTTGTGACAGGAATGTTATTTTTGAGTTAAATTTAATGTATAGAATTTCAGCTAATCTCCCTTGAAGAAATAATACAAAACAAAGTTTCTTAAGCTTGAGAATCAGGAAAGACAGGCAGTAGACTTGTCTTTGTTACATGCTGTTCTAGTACACTTGGTGTTATGTAGTCTGTTCCTAGTTAATCTCAAATTACCTTTATACAATAAAGGCTTATAATATCACTTTTAATCAAATTGTCTTTTGTTCCCATGTAAAAAGATGTTTCTGATCTCTAAAACTCTCAAAGAGTAAAAGGATGTTCTTATTTTTCCCATAATGACGAAATTGCTGTATCTTCTTTCCTCGTGGCTAACAAAGCACTTAGAATCCACACCCCAAATCAGATGCCTTATTGAAAGGAATTAGAGCTTAACATGGAAATGGAGGCTTCCTTTCAAACTTGCCTTGGGGCCCAGATCCTAGACTGTGAAACTTAAAAATGTTCTCCATCATGTATGATCTGGTTCTGTTTCTTCATCCCTTTTTGTTGACAGACTTGGGGTAGTAGAAGTTTTTTTTTTTTTTTTAGAATCAGTCAGTGGTTGTTTCTCCTTTAGTTTCTTCAATATAATTTCTTTTCTTCTATGATACTGTCATATTCCTTCTCCCCCTCCTCTTTCTCTTCTGCATTTCCTTCTCTATATGCTTCTCAAATTTCTTTTCCCTTTTTTTTAAACATTCTGTGCCCTTGAATTTGATTTATATTAAAGGGAAATGAAGAAAATCAATAAAAGGGGAAAAACTAAACATGAAGCTTTGTATAACTTTCACTGCAAGGATTTGTGGAATCAAATCTATGGCTCTTCACTAAACGTCCCTAAATTAGAAGAGTTTCGAGTTAGTAGTAGACAGTCATTTAAATTCAACTAAAAAAAAAAAACTATTTAAAGCAATGAGAGAAGATTTTAAATGGTTGGTAGAGTATTAGGCTAAAAGAGATTTAAAATATATAGTAGGTGAGAGGTAAAATCCATAGTGACAGAAAATAGATAAGTGATTGTCAGGGACTGGAGGAAGGACAATGGGGAATGATTGTTAATGGGTCAGGATTTCTTCTTGGGGTGAGGAAAATGTTCTGGTAATGAAGTTCAACTCTTTGTGTATTGGTTTCCCTAATACTCCTATGGGCCCTAGGATTTGTTCTGATCTGAAGAAATCCTACATTTCCAATCATTGATTCTAAATAGGTTGTGTTGCACCATCCTGGTGGGTTTGTCAGAGATAAGCAAAAAGGAAAGAATTGTCTGAGGAACAAAGAGCCAAAAATAATCCCAAGCTGAAAGTGCCACCTCACCACCCCCACGTGTGGCTCATACCAGTCCCATGTATGATCATAGTTCATTCTGCTCTAAATATTCAAGAATTCAAACTTATTCCCGCAAAAGGAATTGCAAGAATTAACACAATCTTGAGTAAACAAGGTGTTTATTTGTCTATGAGCTGGACACCCTGATACAGACATAAGCAGAAAAGAATAGTAATAATGCTTTGAAAATCAGAACACATACTGTGTGGTTTTTGTTTACTCATATAAAAATCAAACTGTCCCAATTTTCATGCAAACCTCTTCCCTACGTCCTATATAAATAAAGAGATGATTTTGGAATTATTTCCCTTTGTAAAGAAAATTTGGTTCTTTAACCACCTTTTCCTTGATCTCGTTTCAAGGCATTGTGCTTTATTTTGTCTTGGGGACAGAAGGTATGAGGTAAAGGGACTATTGTTTGTTTTCTACAGTTAGCTTCCATAATCTCTTTACAACAACAGCATTTTTGAAGCTCTAATAGGTTGATTAGTGTCCTAGGCTAGACAAAGCTGTTTCCTTCCCCTCTGAAAACCTCGAATGTGAAAAATAGAGATGTGTGAGAAGATTGTAATCAAAGAGGAAAAGAAGCAGTAGGTAATAGGAGAAGGAAGAGAATGAGGAGGAGGAAGTGTGTAGAGAGTTGGAGTGAAGACATGGGATTTGGGCTTGAAAATAATACAGCATATCCCTGGGATTGGGGAGAACCCTGACCATACAGGGGTGGGGGAAACCACAGGCCTCAGAGTCTTAGAAGTCCCAAAGAAGCCTGTTGGATTAACATTTTAATTCAAAATCAAAATCACCTCCATTTCTGTGTCTCCTTTTTACTTCCTTCTCCGCAGGAAGATTTTTACTACCCCCAAAAAGAAGTTGCTCCCTAATCCCTTCCCTTGGCCATCTCTGTCCCATTCAGGTCCCTCTGGGATGACCCCACAAAGCAAAGTAGATTTGTTCTGTCCCTTCCTTGTATAGCCATGTCATTACCATATGGATAACAGTTTGATGATTTTTGCACTTATTGTTTCTTCTGCAAGGAAATGTTCTTCCTCAGATGACCACATGGATGCCTCCCCGTCACATTGTGTTCCCCAGAAAGCTCACTCTGAAACAGATCTCTGCACTTCAGATGTTTGTGAGGGGATATTCTTAGAATCAACTGTGGAAAGGGAGGAATGGATGCTGCATGGGCTATGTGGGCTCAACATACTCAATTGCCCCAGGGGGGAGACACTGAAGCAGAAATTGCCCATCAGGTAGGTCTTGTTTGAGTTTTAATACCCTCACCTTGATTAGTCATTAGATGTGGGCCACCCACAGAAAGGATGTGCCCTTAAGAAAGAGGCATTTTGAAGCTGAAGCAAACCCTGAAAGTTCTGACATTGAAAGCTGTCTGGTAACAGCTCACCAGCAACTGGGGCAGAAATTCTTCCTTGAAGGGCAATCTGGGTGGCCCCTCTCTGCATCTACACATTTCCCACTTCATGCAGACTCTGCATATAGCTTACCTCCTCAGAGAAGCTCTTCTGACCATCTTTTGTAAAATATTTCCATTTCTACCCCCCAAATAAAATCCTAGCCTTCTTTCTCCCATACCCTGTTTTATTTCCACTGAACATACTATATATCTATTTAAGTGTATATTTTCTACACATTACAGACACACACACACACTCCACATGCTAACTGTAGGTTTCACGAAAGCCTGAACTTTGTTTAATTCAAATTGCTAGGTCCCCAGTACCTATAACATACAATAATTCTTATCACATGGTAGGCAGCCAAAAAATATTTATTGAATTACATATACCAAATCTGGCTGCCACCTAGATCCCTTATTTGAGGGAAATACCACTGAAACAATCTAATAATTCTGTTGCTAAGGCTAGGATTATTAGAAATTATCCAAAAAAGACTTAGTGACCAGAGTAAAACAAGAACATTAATGTAACGTGGGTATTGTCTAAAGGTTTGACCTACTGAAGATGCCCTCTAACACTGATAGAAGGAATCCAAGCAAACTTTTTCTAATGGATGAGGGACCTGCCCTGAAAGCCACGTAAAGGAAATCAATGTATTCAGTTGCTAGGGCTTTAGCAATAAAGCACCAGAGAGTGGTGGCTTAAACAACAGAAATTAATTTTCTCAACAGTTCTGAAGTCTAGAAAAAGGGTGTACACAGTGTGGATTTTTTCTGAGGCTTCTCCTTGGCTTGTAGATGCTTGTCTTCTCTCTGTCTTCACATGGTCTTCTGATATGTCTGTGCCCAAATTTCCTCTTATAAGGACACCAGTCATATTGGATGACAGCCCACCCTGATGACCTCATTTTAATTTAATTACCTCTTGAAAGACTTTGTCTCCAAATACAGTCACATTCTGAGGTACTAGGGGTTCGGGCTTCAACATGATCTTGGGAGGAGGGCAGGAAACAATGCAGTGCATAGCACACAACCAACTAGGTTTCTACAAACCAAGTAGGGTTAACAACAAAATAGATCTTAAAAGTAATTCAGGCACTAAACACCCACCCTAAAATAAATGAGCATCAGCCCACATAGAAAATCCCAGAAGACTGCCCAGATAAAAAAGCTAATTGACAACATGTAAGTAAAGGAACTAGAGAGCCTTACAGGTATGTTTTCAGTTTTTTTGGCAAGTGGACAGGCTTAGTTTACTTTCAAATTGACACCTCAAACCTACATTCGACACCAACACACATATTAAAAGATGATCTAAGACATTAATTATATTATAGAATGACTTGGCCCAGGTGAATAACTTCTGGGCCAGTTGTATCAGTAATATATGGTATTACTGTTGAAAAAAGTAGTGGGCTCTTTGCAAAGGAAACACTGAAGTGTTTTCAGTATGTTAGAAGTAGGGGTAAAGTGTTGAGTTATAACTCACCAGCTTGTGAGCACACTGTTTCTCCCCATCTGCCTCGCCAATCAACCCTTCAGGATTTGAAAGAAGTTGAGAATTTTATCCACCTTTTATTTATAAAAAGATATTAGGGGTATTTTAAAATCTTGTTTCTTAAAATTTAAGCCTTTTCAGCAAAATCAGAATCACCTGGGTTCTTATTATTAGCAGACGGTGTGGATCTCCAGACCCACATAAGGTGATTCCCTGGGGATGGGACCCAGTAGTCTGCTTTTGTAACAAGTTCTTCAGATGATTCTTATGTATAATAAAACTTGAAGTACTCTGGGGCATCTGGATGGCTCAACCAGCCAAGTATCTGACTCGATCTCAGCTCAGATCTTGATCTCAGGATTACGAGTTAAAGCCCCACACTGGGTTCCACACTGGGTGCAGAGCCTACTTAAAAATAAAAATTTTAAAAAACACACACTTGAGGAGTATTGTTTTTAGGAGTTGATCAAGATCTCATACCCAAAACATTTACTTTGGTGGATAGATGGGGTTGCTCCTTAGGGATAGCAGGAAAATAAATATTAACATTTTGTTAATATTTGTTTTGAACACAGTTGTACATAGGGCACACATTAACCCAAATGTCATTATGAATACTCTTACCGAAGTCTATCACATGACTAAGGGCTTTCATAGGAAGTGAAAATCATAGGTAAGAATGGAAATTTATCTTCCAAGTAAGGTATGCCTGGTCAAGATTTTAAAAAAAGGCAAAGGTCCTACCTGTCAAGCAGCCAAGCAGATCCTGAACAGCAGCCACCACGGCAACTGCTAGGTCAATTTGCCAAACTTCCTGGATTCAGCAGTGAGGAGGTGATGAGCCCACATGGATTTGCACAGCTTATTACATGTGGCACAGAAGATAGCATGAGCTCCATGTTCACATTGGTTGCTTTCATATCCCAAATTCCATGGCATCCAAGAAGAGTTAGGCCCAGACAGACACAAGGTGAGTTTGGATCATAGTAAGGAACCCTGAGCTTAAGAGAAACCCCAGTTTCTAAAAGAAGCTCCTGGTAAACCTGTTTATCCACCCTACAGAGAGAGACGTTATCTTTACTATGCTGATCAGGAAACAAATCTGCCTACTGATTCAGAGGGAGATAGTATCCTTATCAACCCGGACTGTCTCCCGGGAGGGTGGGAAACTAGCTTCATTATCCTGGAGAATAAGCAAACCTGCTCCCTGCCTGGAGCAACTTTGCAAAAAGCCTTGGACAAAATTGTCGATTCTCTTTGCTTAGAAGCCATCCAGAAGTGCTGGAATTATCTCTCAACACTACCTTTTAATTTACCTTGCTTTGATGACTCAAATTTCGCCTGAGTGCTAGAAGAACGCAAGCCTGCCTTCTTTCATTGACTTCAGAAGATAGATCTTTCTGTTTAATATTTTGTATAATCATGAACTCAGGCTTCAAACTTTTTAAGGGATGTATCCTAATCTCAAGCAGAATCTTGCATACAGCCTCAACATGTAAAACACATCAAAGCAGACCTGCTCTCTCAGAGTTGTGGAGGTGATGCCATCATGAGCCGGAGCTTCTCCTCAGACCCTTACCTTTACATTCCCTGCATTAGATTCTGGCCCCATTTAGCACCTGAGCATCCTCAAAACCTCATACTCCATAAAACAGAGGTGAAAACCATCACTGTACTGAAATAGTGATTGATGTTTTATAACCACTAGCCCCTCTGAGCAGGTTGGTAGGTTATGGCAATGAAAGAAGGGGACCACACAGGTATGAATAAATGAAAAACCGTGCTTACTGACATTAGTGGAGACAGGGGAAAGCTGGTAGTTTGAATTAGTCACTAAAGTGTAGAGGCAAATAGTTTAGTCTCTGGTAATAGGAAACGCCTCTAAGGGTAGCCTTAGAGGATTGTACTCACTGCTGCACCCACATACCTAATTACTCAGTTACTTTATTCAGCAAGAATATTAATACTGATAACCTACTAAATATCAGATCATATTGTTAGTAGACAAAAGTGAATAAAACATGATCCCAAAGGAGGGATAAAATGGAAGCAAGTATTACCTAAATATAAATTATATAATTTTTACAGTTGCAAAATTTGCACACATGTGCCCTAACAGGGTGTGATGTGCTTCTGTGATGTTTTCTGCTAGTTGACTTTTTCTGCCTAAGAGAGTTGTCAAGAGTATGTGCAATAATTCTTTGCATTGGAGAAAATGGAAACGCTTGAGGGACACTTTTTTTTTTAAACTACTGACTTTGAAGGCACTGAATCCTATAAACTCTAAATACTCTTATCATCCTTAAACTTTCCAATCAGCTAACCAAACTGCATCAGGAAGGCTTATCCATATTAATAACATCCAGCTGCTTTTCTAATAAGATAAACTGATAATCGTTAAGTAACCTAAACAGAAAATAATTTCTTCTTAGGGAAGGTTTAAAAGCTTGCTTTTGATCATATTTACCTTTTATCAAAAATGGTAAGATCTAAGAGGTCCTCTAGATATTTTACATCATTTAACTTAATTTTCATACCTACTTGATGAGTACTATCTTCTGTCTCAAGTAAGAAAAGGATGGATCAGGGCTGCTGGCTAATTGCCCAACATGCTACAAGAAGCAGGAAGCAGAGTTGAGTTCTGTCTACTTCCATTCCTGGGCTCCTCAAAACTCTGTTCCCTGCTTAAGGAGCAAGAGGCCATTGCCAGCACCTCTTTACTCAATTATCCTTTTAGCTTTCACCATAGAGGGAAATTTGTCTCTTTTCAGCTTCTCTGAACAATAAGTTCCTTGCATCTTTCTTTTCTCAATAATGTCTGAAGAAATATGAGAATATATGTGACTTGAGGCATGAATTTCCCTTTTTCTCATTCAAAAAGACTCTTCTGCAATAAAGAAAGCGAATTAACTGGTAGAAATTCAAAGTATTAAATCTTGACAGAACTTTGAACAGATTAAGTAATTCTTATTTTTATGTTTATGACAAAAACTCTTCAAGAAGTCACTTGAAGAAAAATTCTCTTTCAGTTTTGAACTGACAAAAGATAGCAAATAAATGTAACAGACACCAGAGAGGTTAAATTTTATATTTAATTTTTTGCTAAGAGTAATTAAAATAGTGTTGATATACTACTGAACAAAAATGTATATCTTTGAATCATTTTGAAAATACAGGTTTCCCCCAGTATTTGAAAGGGCTTGCTGGTGAAAACTTTTGTAAGCTGAAATGGCATAAAGTGAAGAATTTGCCATTAATTCATACGGAAAATTTTTCAAGTGTTCCCAGACACAAAAAATAATCTCTTAGGCTTTTCTGATACTTTGGGACACCATCTTATTAGAGGATGCACACAATAAATCGAGATAAAGCACAGATGCTCACCAACACAGTTCAGAGATATGGCAGCTTGACGCTAAGATGCTGGGTGTGGCTCAAGGGAAAGAGCTTAGCAGGGCCATTCTCGCTGTTGGGGTGTCTTCTGCCTCTATAACTCCTCGTTGCAAAACAAATGCTAAATGCAATTTTCACTTTGCATCTTTTTTTTTTTTTTGCATCTTTTCTTGTAAAAGTGAAAATCCTCTTTAGATTTCTTTCAGTTAGCAAAAACCAGTATTAATATAGGTATTCCATGAAAGTGAAGAGGTGTAAGACAAATGTTCAAAAAGCAGAGGGGACACCTGAATAACAAAGTCATGAAAATGGATTATAAAGTCAATTCATAGAATAGTTTAACCTAAATGAATATTCTTGCTCTACAAAATTAATATTTCATGGAATATATTCAATAATTACATTTTGCTAAAGACATATGAGCTTTGGAGCATCTGGCTGGCTCAGACACTGGAGCATGCCACCCTTGATCTCAGGATTGTGAGTTCGAGACCCATGTTGCATACAGAGGTTCCCTAAAAATTTAAAAAAAAAAAAATCTCTAAAAAAAAAGATCTAAGAGCTTTATTTGCCATCTTTATACAGGTTAGGATTCCACTATGTCTAACTAGCCAGGAATAAGAGTTCTTTTTAATTCAAAAACTAAGTCTATATTTTACTTTTAAAATATAAAAATAATCAAGAAGATGCCATCTGTTTCTTTTGTTGTTGGACTGACCACTGAGTTTTACTTAAGTGAAAAACCATGAGTGGCACCTGAATGGCTCAGGAGGCTGAGTGACCCTTTCTCTCAGTTTGGGATCACAGGATTGAGTGCCTCCTCAGGCTCTGTGCTTAATGGGGAGTCTGCTTGAGGACTCTCTCTCTCTCCCTCTGCCCCTCCACCCACTCATGCACTCATGCTCTCTCTCGCTTGCTCAAATAAATAACTTTTTTTTTAGTAGAAAAAATATGATATGACACTTTATGGCATATACTGTTACATAAGAAAATACTCCAACATATGTGCAGAAGGTTCAATCAAAAGTAAAAATACTTGGTCTCACTGGTGATTAGAAACAGTCTTACCTTTTTCCCATATGTTCTCACTAGTGATCTGTGTAAGGTTGAGAGTGGATGGGCAATTGTAGGAAAGTTAAGGAGGGGCAGTTTCTAAATAAGAATGTATGATACCTACCTCCACAATCATTTCTTAGAGAGATTGCTGGCAGATGTTGAGATAAGGTATACAATCTTAGGATTTCCAGTCAAGGAAAGATACAGGGAAAGAACATTCTTCCGCCCAGTTGTTGCCTAACCTTCAATCATAACCCAACCAGAGTTAGGAACTTTGTCACATGGCAGAGGGGTCCTTCTCCTCTCTGACATTAGCAACACCAGCAGAGTACCCCTGTCTAGAGGCTGGGAGCTCAGAGTTCTAGCCCTGGACTTTTCAAATCTGGGTACCATGAAGTCAGCCCTCAAGTTCCAGCAATTCTTATACTAGATCTTTTCCTGAAAATACACCAAAGCTGAATTCTAAAAGAGGTCCTAAAGTGATCAATAAATTCCTTCAGAACCCTCTCCAACCCTCCACTGAAAAATAAACTTGAGGACTTTTTCTTCTTTTTCAAACAAATCTAAGCCAAGTGTTATTATCAAATCTGAATGGGCAGAAGACATAAAAGAAGAGTTACAATGTTTTTTAACCCATTGTAAATAAGCAAGAACTTCCTGAGCATGGTACAAGGATTTCCAATTGCAATAGACATGTTCATGATAAACTTCCTTTAAACTGAATTCCTGCAGTGTCATGTGCAAGAGTGGATTTGCAGGACAGTTCATATATGTCATGTTGCCATTCCATCTCAACTCCAAATTAGTGTCTAAGAATTTAACATCATTTTCACTACTTTTTCCTCCTGCTACATTCTATCTCACCTTCTATCCCCTAACCAAGTATGTTCAAACCTCCTAAAATATCTATGGAGTAAATGTGGGCTTGTGTATAACTTCCCTAAAGCAGGACACGCCTATCTCTGCATTGAGTATAGAGGCTAGTGAGTTCAAAGTGATCTCAATAAATGCATCGCCATCCAGCCCCTCCTTTCAACCAGCTGTTATATGAGCTTATGCTATACTTAATTTATTAGCCTAAGACAATTTAATTGCATAGTTTCCACAAAATAGAACATGTTTTTCATAGTAACTACATGCTAATTCCTTTGAAAACCTCAGTAATTATACAGTGACTTTGCAGCTCCCAACAATTGGGTGATTAACTGGTGTTACATGTTTGAAGCTATTAGCAAGCTCAGCACCCAGACAGACAGAGTTCTGACAGGGTTTGTACATAAAAGGACATTTTACTATCCTAACTTTGTTTCCCCAGAACTTTGCTTCTTGTTTCATGCTAGTGGGTTTGCACAGAGCCAGGAGGAGGTAGGAGGGGCTGTTACAGCAGCAGCAGCCTTGACATTTAAGACAACCACACAGAGGCAGCAAACCTTTTCCAGGCACAGAACAGTGTGTACTCACCGAAGACAATATCAATGGTTGCCCAGTAAATAGACATCTATAAAAAGTTCAGTAAACACACAGGTTTAATGACTTGAGTTTTACATCTAAATACAACTTTAAAATCACACTTCAGACCAACTACTTGTGAGAAATGACTGCACTTTTAAAGATATTTGAAGGTATGTGTGACCTTTAGGATTCTGTCTCATAAAGCCACAAAAGAAGTATCATTTTTGCCTGAAGTGCTGATTTGACTTGATTCTAAAACATCACGTTTTACAGAATATCTGCTTTGGGTTATGTTTATGAAGTGCTCTTAATTAACTTTTCTCCAGTGTCTCATGGGCTTTTATTTCTTCTCCCCAAACTCCTTTTCAACTTCTCCAGGTTTGATGAGAAACTTGGTATATTTTGTCATCATATTTTTTTTTCTGTATAGCTGCTTTGGTTGGTTCCTTCCACAGAAATTAGTCTTAGAAAAGTGAAGTCACAAAGACTTCCTGTGAATTTGAAATAAAAATTGTTTTCATTATAAAACTAAGGAGAAGTAAAGGAAATGCAAAAGTGTAGAAAGCAAAGATTTTACAAAACATAGATTTCTTACCCAAGTTTAATAAAATGCAATCAGCAGTCTGATTCAGCTGCAAAGCCCTTTTTCCTCCACCTTTTTTCCACAACTCCTCAAGTTGGATGGGAGAAATATTCCTTAGATTTCAACCCTGATACTTTGGTGTGGGCACGTCTATAAGAACCTCTCCTCTGGGGGTGCCTGGGTGGCTCAGTCATTGAGCATCTGCCTTTGACTCAGGTCGTAATCTCAGGGTCCTGGGATGGAGTCCCGCATCAGACTCCCCACAGGGAGCCTGCTTCTCCCTCTGCCTGTGTCTCTGCCTCTCTCTCTCTGTGTCTCTCATGAATAAATAAATAATTTTTTTAAAAGACCCTCTCCTCTGCTTTCAGTCTGATAACTTGGTTTCTGATATTTAATCCTAGTGTGGAAACATTCAGACCATCCCCTATGATGCTAAGTCATTCTGTACTTCAGATCTCAGGTCTCTCTTGCGGAAGGCAACTCCATCGTCTCTCGAGGGGGAGCCTTCACCCTTGCCTATACAACAACATGGACTCCTCAGCCATCTCTTTCTGCCCTGCCTCTTGTAAAGCAAAATCATGAGCCTGCTGGCCTCACATGCCTAAGCCCCACGAATGATCTTTCCTTCTGATTCAGGTATCAGTTCTTTGATGACTCATTTTCAAGTGGTCCCTCGGAATGGTTTCCGAAGTTCTATAAACTATGGCTTTATAAAGCTAAAATTGTTTTTCAGGGACAGGTTGAATTTCCAACAATGGAAAAGGTGAGTCATTATATTTCAGGCTCCTTTGGAGTAGGGAGAGTGAACGAATCCATCCCATGGTTCCTTGGATCCTCATATTTTTTCAGAAGCAGTAGCCTATAGCAATTTATCATTACAAATTCTATGTATTCACTAAGTCTCAATGTAAAATATGTAGAGTAAGTAGAATGTGTACATGGAAGCAATAGAGGAGTAAATCAAAATTCTGATTTTAGTTATAGATCCATAGTTGAAGCTATTTGAGAATTGACATCCCACCAATTACTGAAAGGCTCATCATCTAATTTCTAAAGAGAAATAGTATTTGAGAGTTTTTGAATTCTCTGCTCTACTTTTAAAGAGAAGATTGTTATAGGCAAAAACTTTTACCTTGTGCTGGAAGAACATTAGCTACTTGGGCAACCCGGGTGGCTCAGCGGTTTGGCACTGCCTTCAGCCCAGGACATGATCCTGGAGACCCAAGATCGAGGCCAGCGTTGGGCTCCGTACATGGAGCCTGCTTCTCCCTCTGCCTATGTCTCTGCCTCTCTCTCTCTCTCTGTCTCATGAATAAATAAATAAAATCTTTAAAATAAAAAAAAAAGAACATTAGCTACTCATTTCAATATCAACAATTCCTACATTCATAAGTTTGTCTTATTTTAGTAAATATTAAAATATACATTTTAAGCTTTTGAGGGTGAAGATAAGAGAGTTTTCATGGTTGATAACCTATATAATAACAAAGTTAATTCATTATCTACTATTTACAAAGCACCATACTAGACACCTTGTGAAATATATTGACTTTCACTTATAACAAGTCTATAAAAACCAATTATGAATATAGCTTGTTTTTATTGTGCACATACAAATGCCAGGCTTTGCATTAAGAATTTACATGGATTATATTATTCAATTTTCATGTTAACCCAGAAAGTACTATTTTATCCCCATTTTATGAAGACGAAATGAGGTGGTTCAAAGAAGCTGGGCAACTTGCCCAACATCTCACAGTTAGCAGCAGAGGAGAGATTCTTCTGCCCCTGGAGCCTATGTACTAACAACTCTGGTATAGATCCGCTCCCTCTTGTCAAAGGTATTCAGTCTACTGAGAGAATTAGTATAGGGACCAAAGGAAAAATATAATACTACATACACCTGAAAACATGAGTGCAAATTATTAAAACAGTAAAGGAATGCCTGCATGCTTGCAAAGTGGGAAACTCAGGTAATGTCATGTGACTGTTCTTGTATTAATCTCATGGCTATTTAACCCATATTGTTGTTTGGGATTTTCCATGTATATGAATCCTTTCTTCAGCTGGATTCTGACCTTACCAATGAAGAACTGTGTTTTCTATTTTAGGAACCTGCCATAGGACCTAATACAAAGACATACACACAGTAAGTGCCTTACAAGCATTTGTGGAATTAAGGAAGGAGTGAAGGAATTATGGGCAAGTAAGACAATTTTGCATGTGGCTGTGTGGAGTGGTAGTAGCTGAAGTGAGATGGCAAAGGCCTGGATAAGACGAGTGAAAAAGAATGGATGGAGTCAATGAGTGGGTTATAAAATAAACAACATTTATGGAGAACTTACTGTTTGAAGTGCTATAGAGGTAATAAGCCATTTATGCTTTATAACAACAATCCTGTGAGGTAGGTACTATCCTTATTCCCACTTTATAGATGAAACACAAAGAGGTAAATATTTTAACATCACCCAGGAGAGAACTCATTGCCGCAAGAACTCATGGAGTTTTGTTCTGTCCTTGCCCAAACAGAGGATCTGAGAGCACTTTGAGCATCAACATGGCTACCAGAACAATGATTCAAAGGTTATGACAAAGATTCTTGAGTGGAATGTCAGAAAGTTCTAGCATTACCTAACACTGAGAGAAAGTTGAGATGGGAAAAGCAAAAAAGGAAAAATGAGCAGTTGTGCTATTTTTTTCCACATTCGGCTTAAGTAGGCTTCAGAACACTCCCTGGAAGGCATCTGGGGAAAGGAGCCTGACCTGGAGGAAGGGGGAGGAAGTTTAATAATAATAAAAAGAACTACAGCAACAGGCCTTTATATAGCCCTTTATACTTTTGTGGGAATATTGTTAAGTCCAGGTAATTAACATACATTCTGAATTCAGTGACTGAATATAGTAAGTCTCTACCCATATATGAAGTTATATGACAAATTATTTCATTGTTCTTCACAGTTTTTTAGAAGTTGTTATGTTCCCTGGTTAGGAGAGGAAAAAACTGAGACTCAGAGTTTTAGGGACTTGCCAGTGGTTTCTCCCCTGAATAGGTGTCCAAGCAGGACAAAGCTTGATCTGGCTCATCATGTAGACTTCAGTTTAAAAGAAACCCAGTCAGAGCAGCCTTCCCTACCTGGCAACACAAACTGAAGTCACCCCAACTCCATCACTCTTTACCTCATCTCGTATTGTCTTTGGCAACAGAGTGCTTATCCCTCCTATGGCATATCTCTACATTGTACTTATTTTCTATTTGCTCCCCCTGGAATATAAGCTCTAAGAAAGCAGAGTCTGGGGTCAGTCTCATTCTCTAATCTTCACCTTATAGCAGTAGGTATTCACTCAAGGTTTGTTGCAGAAATGAACGAAACCTAAATCTCCAAAGCCTGTAGTCTCATCACGGACAAAGGACATGTTGGTTGAAAAAGTGCAGGACAGCGGAGCAATGCATTCCTGTGGTTCCTCCCCCTCCCACTGTTCTGGCTAGGAGATAACTGCTCATTTACAAGAGTTAATGTGGGCAGGGAATGAAAGAAAACAGGAATTAATTGGGGGACTTTATGGGAAACTCTGCCCAACAGTGAAAAGTGATTTTGGATTGAGTAATGCCAGGAAGATTGTAGGGTAACGGAGATGTAGAAAGCAAATGGGAGAGCATCAGTATACCAAAAGGTCATTTGGTACTTATCTATCTGAGTCCACACTGAGTTTACATTAATAAATTAAATGAACTATTATCAGCTCCTACCTAAAACAAGTGCTTTATCAAAAAATCCCCATTAAATATAACATCCTTAGAGTTTCTTTGCTACATCCTATATTCTTTTAGGAATTTTTTAATCTGTAAAAATCAAGTGAATCTATTTTGCGTACATATTGGTTCTGGAATTTTCCCTGCCACATCCAAAGATAAATCAGTTCTGGTTTGCTTGCTTAATGATCTGTCCATGCCCTGTATATATCCACAATGCGCAGAATTTTCCTTTATACATTTGAATCATAATTTTCACATGCATAATTTTCCTCCCATTGGAAGAGAACATTGGTAATTTACATAAAAGCCAAAAAGAATGCAAGAAAAAAATAGAACATGGTCAGTGGGTTCTGTACCAGCTCTCCCAGTTCTACCACTGAGAAGCTGTGCTATGTCAGACAAGAAATGCTGTACTGGAGTCTATGAAATGGAGAGTAGAATAATCCCTAATTTATAGAGTCGTGAGAATCAAATAAACCATGTCTGGCAAATAATAATAGCTCAAAATTTAGCTATCTTATCATATAACATTAGATCCCTAAAAAGCTATCCAGGTGCTGTGAATGCAGTTTTAAGAGCCTTTCAATCTCTCCTACTTCTTTACAGTGTAGTCTTTGGATTATAGAGAAGCAGCCCTCTCTTTTCACGGCATTTGAACAAAAGAGAGTTCTCTCCTGAGTCAGGTGCATCAAAGATCTTCATAACTGCCGCTAAAATTTCCAGTTCAGAATTTCCTCCAGATATTGGGTTTCTCTCTGTACCCTGCCTATGAGACATGTAGTCACATCCTTTATGTTGTTTAAAGCCTTCCACTACTAGGACACCTTTAGGCTCTATGCACCTGACCAATTCAACCTCCTCTTCATGGACGCCAGGAGGTAGAGTAGAATGGAGGGTTGTATTTGGATTTAGCAGAAAGAAGGGATTTGGTTATGTTCATATATCTAATTTATGTAAAGTCCGGGGACTAGAAACCAGATGTCAGAGACTCATGCAACCAGATGTCCAAGTTTTTGGTCTTCTGAGTAGATATTAACAAATCTAGGTAGTGATAATTTAAGCTTCCATATAATTCTATACTTTAGCAAGGATACATCCCTTCTTCAAATTCTTGGGCATCCATCTCTGTGGAAGGTATATTCCTCAAATCCTCGCGGCTCTGCTGGTTGTGCCTCATTGCTTTAGACAATCATTCTGCTCCACATCATGCAGGTCACTTTAATAAGCCAGTATTGCCTACCTAAATTCTCCTGTTATATGTTAACAGAAGCCCCTTCCTAAGCTCAAGAAGCACAGCTAAAATTAAGTGATAGCATTTAACAAAACTTACTGAAGACTTGAAGATATAAAGGGAAATTATAATGAAAAAAGAAGAACATAATTCTATTAAGTAACCATTCCTGATCCAAAGGAGGCAGTGGTTGAGAGCATGTGGTTGAGAGCATGACTCAAGAAATAACCTGGATGAAAGAGTGAGCTGTGACAGCTTATTTAAAATCTAGGTATTTCAGAGGATAACTACCACACAAAAATATCTTGAAAACTAACTGAGTCACCTTAAATATTACTTAGACTTCTTCCTGATGTGTAGTAGGCACTCAGAAACTGTTTACTATTATTGTTGTTGTTGTTGCTGTTATCATTATCACTACTATTTGTGCCTGTTTCGCACTCAGCCTGTCAACATGCTCTAGGGATTAATTTACCTCCTGTGATATTACTGTCATTTCTCTTCCCCTAAATCCAGATCTCCGATTTTGTCTGAAATACAGAGATTGAAGAAAAATCATTTTTGCCCTTTAATTAGCCAATCTGTCCTCTGCCCAAAAGAAAGACAAATTTTATTATTATGTAGATTGGTTAAGGTCTGTATTAATTGTGTCCCCCAATAATGGAATGGGGTTTTTTAAAGATTTATTTATTTGAGAGAGAAAAAACATACAAGAACAGCGGGAAGGGGCAGAAAGAGAGGAAGAGAGGAACTCAAGCAGACTCCCTGCTGAGTGTGGAGCCTGACCTGGGGCTTGATCTCATGACCTGAGATAGTGACCTGAGCCAAAACCAAGAGGCAGATACTTAAATGACTCTGTCACCCAGGTGCCCCTGGAATAGGAATGTCATTTTGCTCTGCAAACCATGGTTCTATTACATTGCTTTTTCCTCAAAGGGGCATCATCCTTGGGGCAATGGGAGCAAAAAAGAGACAATAAATTTTAAAAACACATAATTACTAATTGAGAGGAATGCTATAGGCAGTTTTCTGTGATCAAAAATAGTCAGGAGACCTACTTCAGATTATGTGGTTACAAAAGGGTTTTTTGAAGACAGGCATTTAAAGAGAAACTTAAAAAGTGAGAAGGAACCAGATTCTGTGTCTTGGTAATTAGCACACATGCCTTTAGGTAGGAAATGCTGACGCCCCTGGAACCTCCTTCCTCCTACCCATGACATGAATAAGAGTCGGTTTTAACCAATCACGGTAATGCTATGTTCCTTCACCAGTGATTGCTTTTAGGGTTGGGTGTGAGACTATATTCTGGCAGATGAGTATGGTAGAAGGCTTCGCGAAGAGCTTTGCTTCTTTTTAAAAGGAGAAAACTAGAGAGGAGAGCTCACTGTCACCACCTCCTTACTCTTCTTGCCTCCAATGTAGATGTGATATATGGAGTTTTGGCAACTATTTTAAGATTATGAAGCAACAAGAAAATATGCAATGTGTGGCTGAGTAAAAAAAATACAAATGAGATGTATCTTTGATGACTTTATTAAGCTGTTATACAGCCTTGAAGTCTGCTGCCAGACTTTATCTAATGTGAGAAAAATAAAGTGCTATTTTTTTAAGTAATTGGTAGATTTTTCTATTACTTGCAGCTGAAAACATTCCTGATATAGTAAAGTAGTAGCATAATCAAATTTCAAAGATCATTTTTTTAAGATTTTATTTATTTATTTGTGAGAGACAGAGAGAGAGAGAGAGAGGCAGAGAGAGAAACAGGCTCCATGCAGGGAACGTGACGTGGGACTCAATCCCAGGACTCCAGGATCACACCTTGGGCTGAAGGCAGCGCTAAACTGCTGAGCCACCCAGGGATTCCCCAAAGAAGATCATTCTTAAGGAAGTTCCTGCTGCTTAAGGAATCTGTAAGGGCAGCCCCAGTGGCCCAGCGGTTTAGCGCCGCCTTTGGCCCAGGGCGTGATCCTGGAGACCCAGAACCATTGAGCTCCCTGCATGGAGCCTCTGCTTCTCCTTCTGCCTGTGTCTCTGCCTCTCTCTCTCTCTCTCTCTGTGCCTCTCATGAATAAATAAATAAAATCTTTAAAAAAAAAAAAAAAGAAGATGTCAGTGCTATATGAAAGCTTAGACTACTAACTAAACATTACTGTAGGAGCACTTGGGTGGCACAGTCAGTTAAAGTGTCTGTCTTTTGCTTTTGGCTCAGGGTCGTGAGCTTGAGCCCTGCCTCCTGCTTCACACTCAACTTGGAGTCTGCTTAAGACTCCCTCTCCCTCTGCCCATCCCCTCCTCACCATGCTCTCATGGTCTTTCTCACATAAATAAAAATAAATAAATAAACATTACTGTAAATTTTCTGTGCTGAGTACAGTTTGTCACAAATTCTTAATCACACAGACTTATCAGATAAAGGGAGACTTATCACCTTAGGCCTTGACAGCAAAGACTTCAGAACCTTTTCTCCTTAAATAGATAGTATCTGTTGCAGAAGTGTTAGCTTCTGTAAGAAAAAGCAGAGAGTTAAGTCTTGGAACTGTGACATCAGACCCCATTCAGTCTTTTCTTTATGCTAACCAGTTATCTATTTAGGGCAATAATTCTCAAAGTCCTTCTGTAATAAAAAAAAGTCATGATATTTGATATTCTATGGCTCATTCTGTTCTATTTTACATAATTTCTGTGAGAATGAAATTCAGACATAGGATAAAAATAAGCTTTCATTTCCATTGCCAAAAAAAAGCACATGGAAAACAAAGAAAGGTAATAAAATATATTAAGTCTGTTGATAAAGAGGATTATACCTGGTGACCCTTAATAATAATGATACAGATGGAATGTGACAAGCAATCAGGCCTGCACTTTTTTTTAATATGATACATCAAGACGTTCTTCCCACACAAATCATCAGTGTTACTGAACCTTCAAAGGGAAAAATAAATAAATCCCGAATGTTGGATCATATTAAATCCCATCTGACTAAACTCACTATTCAATTCTCACTTCTAGGAGGATTTGAGTCAAATCAAGTTCCATTGCCCTGAAATTTTATACCTCTATACCTAATAATATAGACCTAGCCAGAAAATGTCTGTAGGATTTAAATAATGAGGAATAGTGTGGTAATCAGAAATAACTCCAGCTAGAATAAGACCTATGCTCTCATCTGTCAATGGCAATCAAGGAATCAATGTCAGACATTTTTAAAAACCTATTGTCATCTCTTTTATATTTTTACCATAATTATCAAAAATATATTTCCTAGCTTTTGTTCAACATTGCATATTTTTTCTAGTCTTTTTCTCTATAAAATTTTTGTGATTATGATTAGTAAATATTTTCTAAAGTCTTTTAAATTTTAAATTTTTTAAAAATTGTTGTTTAAATAATTAAGTATAGTATTACTTCTGGCTACAGTCCCATACCACTTATCTTATAGCAATAAATTCAACTTTTCTTTAACCTACCTAATTGCTAAGGTACACTTTCTGAATGAGCCAAAGTTCTACAGATGTAGATAACAGAAATAAATAGGCTCCAGTTATTTTATACAAAGAAAACTTATTAAAAGATACCAGGCCTCATTATCAGGCAAGAAGGTTAAAGAACCAGACTGGAAAATGTACAGAGCCAAGGTATCCCTAGGCCCAGGTTCTAGGGATGACAGGATGTCATGGTGGCAAACATCTAAGGACCTTACTCCTGGGTTAGATGAATTCCTACCATTTTCTCTGTCTTTAATCTTCTACCCAAGATTTAAATTCCGGGGGATGATTGTTTGATTGATCTAATTTCAATCATATACTCAAACTTTGGTTAAGAAAGTATAGGTAGGCATCCTGGAGTACAATCCCATCAGGCTGAACTAATAATAATAGTATAGTAATAATATTAATAATAATAATAATACAATTATAATTTCTTTAGAAGAAATGTGGTAGTAAGAGGGGGAAACGAATGCTGGGCAGTCATAAATTTAAGATGCCTGATACACCATCCTTAACCATTTTCTGTAAATTGCCTTACCTATTTTCAACTCATGGTTAAATTAAAATAATTCTTTGAGCCATTCTGAAAACCCAGGAAGCTCCTTATCATTTGCTTAATGACCTCAGTCATTGCAGTACAAGAGAAGCTAAGTAGATTTTATTCAAGGTGGAGTTATGAGTCGTGGAAAGCTCTAGGGTTCATGATATAGTCAGTTCACTAACGGAGTTTAGTCCCCATTGCTGAGTGGTGACACAATCAGCTGATTTGATGAGGAAGTGGCTTGTCACACCATACTGAGCATGAAAGGTGTAAGGAGGGCACCTGATGAGATGAGCACTGGATGCTATATCATATGTTGGCATATCGAATTTAAATAAAATATTTTTTAAAAAGTATGAATGATGTCACCCAAAATAATATGATCGGCTGTGCTTCATTTCTCTTTCACATCACCATATGTGACTGGTCAGTCAACACAACAGACATGACCTTCCTTCTCCTTTGCTGTGCCATGTTATCCAGAACACCCACCTCATCCCACATTTTGACTCTCCGTTGCTTCCTTACTCCTGCTGGAAACTTTCTGCACTTTATTAATATCTATCCCCAACCAAACATTATGAAATGAGGCAAAGGAACTATGTTACTATGTTTTTTCTTTTTCTTTTTTTTTTTTTTTTAAAGTAGGCTCCGCACCCAACGTGGGGCTTGAACTCACAACTCTGCAATCAAGAGTCACATGCTCTACCGACTGAGCCAGCTAGGTGTCCCACTTCTCTACCTTCCATCCTTTATTTTTAGTGGAATACAGGGGATCTCAGATGTCCTTAGAAGGGAGATATGCCAAGTGCTAACCTAAGGAGAACAGTTGCCAGTCGTTTAACATTTTCAGACTCCTCAAGGAGCAGAGCGGGAGAAATACTTTAAAAGGTAATTACATTCTTTGCTTAGGTTTTGGCAGAGTTGACAGTATTGAGAAATAGTCAAATTCAACCTGTGGAGTAGTTCCAAGAAAAAAATAAAAATTTTGATTACATATCGATTTTTCTTAGGATAAGGAGAATGACATAGCTTCTTGTTTTGTTGATGAGATAATTTTCTTATCCATTTTGTTCACAAACAGATTTCTATCTCTGATTGCTAGGCCAATTATTTCATAAATGGTTAAGTTAGAGAGATTTTCAGAGACTTATACTTGAGTATACTTGAAAGTTATCAGAAATAATTTGGACAAACTTCTCTTCATTTTCTTTCTCAGATAATGGAAATAGTCTTAAGAATACTTTGAGCCATCACTAGATACATATCACTGCTTGGGCAGAGCCTGTATAATTTGGTCTGGGAGTCTGAATTGCCCACAAATATTTCACTGAACTTTTCAAGAGTCTAGTTGCCCTCATGGCTGAGGCAAAAGTTTATGTCATACTACCTTTATTAGTATTTCCACAATCCCAGGGAAATGGGAGTGACAGAAGAGAAGAGTGAGGAAAGAAAAATAAAAGCTCCAATATGAGGATGACTTACCAGGAGAATCTTCCAGTTTTGTTTCTTCCAAGACCCTGACAAAGCAGTCAAGCCATTCCCACCTGTCCCAGAGCCTCTGTATATCTACATCTCAGTACATTTTTCTCTCTCTATACTAAGTCAATGGCCATTTGTACTACTCATAACACTGCCTACAGAGAGAATTTCCTTTCAAGACTATCCTTCCATCGCTGGGTAGGACTGTAATGTGGTGGCAATCCGTTTTCTGCTAGCACTAATGCATGGTGAATATTCACATGTAAATTGGGCCTAAATTGTCTTTTCTTCTCTCACTTGGTCATAGGGGATCACCTATTCTCTCTCCTCCACCCCATGAGATCCCAGGTATGTTGAGAGAGGTCCATTGGTGCAGCAGTGGCAGGTGACGTGGGAGTTCAAATTACATGTACATGTAATATATTCATGCCTTCTGGACATATTCAGGCTGGATCCCAATGTTTCATTTCTATCATAAGTCTGCTGATATATCTACCCAAACTTAGCACTAACATTGTATCTGATAATATCATGATGGACAGTTCTGGTTGTGTAGTCACCTGATGTTCCCTTATCAGGCACACAGTTTCTACCAGAATCTAATAAAATATCCAAAACCAATTTAATACCATTTGAAACCATTGTTGTCATCGCCAATTCCTGGACCTCTTAAGTTGTATTGGCCCTGTCCATTTCAAAGTCTGGTTCTCCAGCCTTTCTGTCAATGAGTACCTGAACGCTTCTGACAAATCTGACAAATTCCTTTTATTTCAGTTAAGCAGTCTGCTTTTGTTTCTTGCAACCAAAAAACCCTAGTGCATAAAAATTGTGTACAGGTCAGATTAGATAGTTATATAGTTGATTCCTTCATTCTGAATTATGTATTTTTGCATTAGCATAATTATCTTGATGACATTATTTCTTGATCTGCCAGAGCAAAATGTAAGAAACTGAGTTTCCCATTGTGCCAAAGACCCGAAGCCACTTGAGTCTCTCACCTATACTATAAACACCTATACTGTTTTACTTTGCTATAGTAAAGCAAAGTAAAACACCACAATACTATTTACATCTCATTTGATCCTAGACTTCCTTCTGCAGTTATTTCACATCCAATTCATACAACATTCAATGTTATGAATTTAACCTAGGAGTGAAACTACATATCCACTCCAGAAACTCTGTTGATATTATAGAAAAGAATCAATTACAGGGATTTTTCACGCTTTAGAAAGAATTACATTTTTTGTACCTACTTAGACTACTTTGGACATTAAAACTGAAAACATAACAATACCATTCTTAGGCTCTTTTTTTCTCAAAAACAACTTCCTGGCAACTTGTCATAGAGATAGCCAGGTTGCTAGAGAACAGAAGTGGGAGGAACACTTTTCACCACATTCCTGTAAGCCTTCAAACTTTTGCATTACATGAACAGATATCAAATCAAAAAATAAGATAAAACAATCAACTGTCCAAAAATGAAGTAAATAATCCAATAAGCTGTATGTGCATGTATTGATGTATTTTTATATGATGGAATAATAAATATTCACTAAAAATTACGTTTTTAGGCAACACTAAATGATAACATTTAGGGATGTACATTGGGTGGTAAAAATAAAAATAAAAGTAAGGATATTATTACCGTGAAAGTCATTAAGGCAATGAATTTCAGCAGGAGGTGGTTCATGTTAGAAGAGTGTTTCTGGGGTGGCTGAGACAAGTGGTGGCTATCCTAGTGCTTATCTTACAACAATTCATTTATACAGTTTTCTGTATCTGTGTTATATTTAAAATACAAAAAAATTAAAGAAAACTATTGGGTTTTTTAAGGATTTTTTTAGTGGCATGGGAAAGTGCTCACAATATAAAATTCAGCAGGAAAAAGGCAGACATCAATTCTGTATACAGTATGATTCCAGTTATGCATATGTACATTGGATATTTGTAGAAATAGGCATTAAAATAAATATGCCGAGTGTTATTTGTATTTAGTTTTCTAATTATTTTATATAGTTGCCATATTTCCTTAAATGTCCAATATAATAATTTGTAAGATGATTTACAAAAGATAGGTGATAAACCTAATTTGTGGGGCAAGTACTTGTATTAACCCTGAACTCTCTTCAGTTCCTGTCAATGTAGGCATTTAATATGTTATAATCATAAAATCTTAGAGCTAGAAAAAAAATCATGAAATCATCTTCTCACACACCTCTATTTCACAGATGTAGAAACCAAACAGCAGATAGGCTAACTGACTTGGCCAATGTCCAGGATTAGTTAGTCTTGGACCTCGGACAGGGCACAGTTCAGTGAAAGGTTCTCATGTCCCTCTTACTCTGATGTATGCCATGCATGGAAGATGAACACAAAGCCTTGCTCTTTAAGGAAAGTTTTACTGACTTTTCAAAACATGAGTATTGTGAGCATAATTGAGCAATATCACCAATAAAATGTAAATCTGTAATGCAATAACAGTTCAAGACAGCAAATGTTAAAAAGTATCTTTGGAGCAATTTTATTTTTGAATTTTTTAAAGAAAGAAAGGACAACAGGCCTCTCGACTTCTAGAAGACCTGCTTGAATTCACTTATCTGACTTAGTAATGGTAGCTTGTGACTGCAATATAAAGTCCATCATTACTGCTTTTATTGCAGTAAAAATGATGCAACATACAGGGCAACTGCTTTCAGTCACTCTTGTTTTGACAGACTGTTTCTGAGTTCCACCTCCTTCGTACTTTAGCCCCACTTCTCTGCCATGTAGACCCAAGCAGTTTGCACAAACACCACATGACCTCAACTATACCTCCCAGAGAGAAAGAAAAAAATAAAAAATAAGAGACAAATTACTCCTAAGTCCTAGTTGCCGCCAAACCTGTTTCTAACACTTGCCTATTTTTCATTTTTTAAATTAGTTTTCTAAACACTACAAGTTTTAGCTCTTAATATGCACTGTTCAAACTTTCCTCTCCACATTTTACTTTCTAAAAGATAATCTCTAACCTCCAACCCTTCACTGAGTACATACTATGTGCAGACACCATCCACAGGGCAGGGTTAGGAAGGCAGAAATAAATAAGTCTCTTCCCTCCAGAAGCTCATTATCTAGTGAGGCAGCCAGACAAATAAGCTGATGATGGCAATAAGCTGGGGGTGGTACTATATGGAAACCAGTGAATGCTCTGCCCATGGCACTTTTTACCCCAGGAATAACCATCAACTAATACTTAACACAAGTGTCTGTTTCTACATTTCTATCCCTCTTTATACCATCTTAGATCCACAAGAGGAAACCAAGTGAAGCCCAACAGATTCCAATCCCCTGGTCATGTCAAGCTTATATAAGTGAATAATTTTTCTATCTGAATGTGCAAAACAAACACTACTATTTAAAAAGACACTATGTAAATTCCTCACATATAATTTCAAAGACTAGAGTATAAAAAGACTCTCATGTTTTATCTCTACCTTTCCATAAAGTGACCAGAGAGCTAATTCCATGAAAAAGGGGACTATGGAAGGCACTGTAATAGACTAATCATTATCCATGTGTCCTTATAAACAGAATCTTGATTTCATTAGAGGCAATGATGTGTACAGCCCATAGTACTTTGTGAGATAATTACCATTCCAGACTCCTTTGCTGTTGAGCATAACAGGGTAGCACAGTTCTGCCAATGAGATTTCATGGAAATCTGCTAAGAGGCTTCTGAGAGTTTTTCAGTGCTTGTAAAAACAACAATAAGAAAAGAGCTTCCTTTACCACTTTTTTCGGATTTGAAATCAGATGAGATGTTTGGAGCTATGGCAACCATGGAGCAGTGAGGTGACAAGAATAAAGACCCAAGCTAGTATGCTAAAGACACA
Organism: Canis aureus; assembly: GCF_053574225.1. Lineage (NCBI taxonomy): Eukaryota > Metazoa > Chordata > Mammalia > Carnivora > Canidae > Canis > Canis aureus. The sequence goes on along the minus strand of NC_135617.1, from coordinate 45,624,832 downwards.
GAGAAGAAAGAGCCTGTATCCTTGGTAACATTTTAGACGGGACTGGACTATGAACTGCCTGTCCTCAATTTCTGTTATGTAAATATTACATATCTCTATGGTTTAAGCCACTTTGAACTATCATGCTACTTGCTGCTAGAGGCAACCCTAATACAGATAAATGTCTAACTTGTTTATCTCTCTAATTTTAATACTGAGAACAGTGGCTGACATGTAGTAAGTGGTTGAGGAATACTTGTTGAAAGAATAAAGAATGAATGGATCTTAGATTAGATACTAAGCATCATACCTATAGTTGTGGGTGGTAAAGATTTTGTACTTATTTTATATGGAATTTTTATTTTGAGTATAATTTCTCTGAAAATACAATGTGCAATGCAAATTTTGTTTGCCTTACATTGCTTTTTCCTTGCTAATAAAACCCCAGATTTTTTTTTATCTTTCAACACATTATCCAAAGGAGGACAGACCCTTCCTCGGCCCCAGGAAAATCCGTCTTGTTTGAGGGACTTATGCCTGGGCATGAGAGATAATTGGGGCCAGTAGGGCTAATTCTGCTGGGGATTTTGAAGAAAGATAAGGTGGTCCACAGAAGGAAATAATCCTCTTCTCAGTGTTTCATGTGATGTCAGGATCTGCAGCAGCCACCTTGCCAAAATGAAGGGTGGAGCTTGAGGACTAAGCCACCACATCAAGAATGGGAGCATGGAGAAATGAAAAGAGCTTTGGTTCTTAATGACATGGTTGAACCCAAGCTATCTCCAGACTCCTTGCCATATGATAAAGGTATTGCTGTTAAAAAAAAAAAAAAAAAAAAAAAAAAACAACACTGGAAAATGAAGATTTTGCCTTTATTCAAATGGAACTTTTAAAATTTAACAAGGAATATGCATTAATGTATTACTTATTTAAATATAAGTTAATAATAAAGGATTAGTGGAAAATCTATTAAATACTAATAATCTGTGCTCTTTCGTCCACATCATCTGGAAACTGGTCCTCTACCTGCTTAAAGTTTGCAAAGAACCAGACCAGAGATATCCATCCAGCAAACAAGTAAAAACCTCTGCTGAGTTCGGACTCTTGATCTCTTCTATGAATTCTCTCGCATTTCTTATCGTATCACCTTATTATCTTTCTTCATTTCTTTTTAATTTTTATTATTGACGTATAGTTAACATACAATGGTATACTAGTTTTAGGAGCACAACATAGAGATCTGACAATTCTGTACATTACTCAGTGCTCACCACAAGTGTAGTCACTACCTGTCACCATACATTATTACAGTAGTATTGACTAAGTTCCCTATGCTGTACTTTTCATCTCTGTGACTGACTTATTTATTCATTCATTCATTCATTTATATTTAAAGATTTTCTTTTTTTAAGTGAACTCCACAGCTAATGCCAGGCTCAAACTCACAACCCCAATATCAAAAGTCTCATGCTCTACCAACTAAGCGGCCAGGCACTTATTAATCTTATTTTATAACTTATTTATTCCATTTATTTATTTTATAACTGGAAGTTTGTACCTCTTAATCCCCTTCACCTATTTCACCCCTTCCTCCACACCCTTCCTCTCTGGCAATCACCAGTTTGTTCCCTGTATTTATGGGTTTGTTTTCTACTATTTTTATTTTGTTTTTTAAATTCCACATATAAATAAAATCGTATGGTATTTGGTCTTTCTCTGTCTGCCTTATTGCACTTAGCATCCTATACTCTAGGTCCATCCTTGTTGCAAATGGCAAGACCTCATTCTTTTTTATGACTAATATTCCATTGCATATGTGTATTTACCATGTTATAGTGACTATTTCACTTTTTCCTTTCCAGTATGGATGCCATTCATTTCTCTTTCTTTTCTGATTGTGCAGCTAGGACTTCCAGTACCATGGTGAATAAAAGCAGTGGGAGTGGACAGCATTGTTTTTCCTGATCTTAAAGGGAAAGCTTTCCGTTTTTTACCATCCAGTATCACGTTAGCTGTGGGTTTGTTATATATGACCTTTATTATGTTGAGGTACTTTCCCTCTAAACCCACTTTGTTGATCGTTTTTATCATGAATGAATCTTGAATTTTGTCAAAAGCTTTGCAGATTTTAAGCCATCCTTGCATTCCTGGAATAAATCCCAGTTGATCATGGTTAATGATCCCTTGAACATACTGATTCAGCTTGCTTACCTGTTGTTGAGGGTTTCTCCATCTGTGCTCATGAGTTATTGACCTGTAGTTTTCTTTTTTTGTAGTGTTGTCTGGTTTGGGTATCAGGGTAATGCTGATCTCATAGAATGACTTGGAAGCTTGATCCCACGTGCCCAAAACCAAGAGTTGAGCGTTGAACCAACTGCACTATCCAGATGTTCCACATTTAAAGTAATTACTGATAGATATGTCCTTATTGACATATTGTTCACTGTTTTCTGATTGTTTTTATAGTTCTTCTCTGTTCCTTTTTCTCTTCTCTTGTCTCTTTCCTTGATTAAGGACTTTCTTTAGTGTTATTCTTGGGTATCTTTCTCTTTATCTTTTTTGTATATCTATTATAGGTTTTTGGTTTGTGGTTACCATAAAGGCTTGTATATAACATCCTAAATATATAGCAGTCTTTATGAAGTTGATGGTCACTTAAGTTGAAACACATTCTAAAAGTACTATATTTTTATTCCTCCTCCTTATCTTTTAAAGGATTTATTTATTTATTTTAGAGAGCAGGGGGGTGGGCAAAGAGAAAGGGAGACAGAGTCTAAAGCCAATTAATTTTAAGTATACGATGTTGTATTTTACATCTTTTTATTTTGTGAGTCTCTTAACTAATTCTTAGATAGACTTGATTTTACTACTTTTGTCTTTTAATCTTCATACCAGCTTTATAAGTGATTGGTCTAGTACCTTTATTGTGCGTTTGCTTTCACTTGTGAAAATTTTTCCTTTCATATTTTTTTCCTTGTAGGTAACTACAAAAAGATAAGATCTTTTCCATCTTTTCTTTTCCACTTGTAGAAATCCCTTTAACATTCCTTGTAAGGTTGGTTTAGTGGTGATAAATTCCTTTAACGTTTGTCTGGAAAATTATCTCTCAACTTCAATTCTGAATAATCACTTTGCTGGAAATAGTGTTCTTGGCTATAGGTTTGTCTTGTTAGGGCATTAACTACATCATGCCACTCTCTTCTGACCTGCGAAGTTTGTGCTAAAAAATCAGCTGATAGCCTCTTGTACTTAACAGTTGATTTTCTCTTGCTGCTCTTCAGATTCTGTCTTTATCTTGAATCTTTTACCTTTTTTTTTTTTTTTAAACTTTTACATTTTAATTATTATGTGTCTTGGTCTGGATCTCTATGGGTTTGTTTTTTGTTTTTGTCTGTTTGCTTGTTTGTTTGAGGCTCTCTGCACTACCTGAATCTGGATTCTATTTGATTTCCCCAGATTAGGAAAGTTTTTAGCTATTATTTCTTCAAATAAGTTCTACTCCTTTCTCTCTCTCTTTTCCTTCTGGAACCCCTATACTGAGAATGTTAGTACACTTGATTTTGTCCCAGAGATCCTTTAATGTATCCTTATTTTCTTAATTCTTTTTTCTTTTTGCTGTTCAGCTTGGTTGCTTTCCAATACCCTATCTTTCAAAGCAACTGATCTGTTCTGCATCCTCTAATCTGCTTTTGATTTCCTCTAGTGTGTTTTTCATTTCAGTTATTGTATTCTTCAGCCTGATTGGTTCTATATTATTGTTGAACTTTTCACTGAGTTCATCTACCTTCTCTCAAGTTCAATGACCATTGCTTTGAACTCTTTCTCAGGTAGAGTGCTTATCTTTGTTTTGCTTAGTTCCCTTTCTAGAGTTTTGTCTTTTTCTTTCATTTGGGGCATATTCCTCTGTCTCTTCATTTTTTTAAAGATTTTATTTATTAATAAGAGACACAGAGAGAGAGAGACAGAGACAGAGACACAGGCAGAGGGAGAAGCAGGCTCCATGCAGAGAGCCCGACGTGGGACTCTATCCTGGGTCTCCATGATCACACCCTGGGCTAAAGGTGGTGCTAAACCGCTGAGCCACCCGAGCTGCCCTGTCTCCTCATTTTGATTAACCATGTTTCTATGAATTAAATAGTAAAGCACTTCTTCCAGTCAGTCTCAAAGGAATGGTGTTCTGTAGGAACATCTCTGGGTAGATTGTATGTGTCTGGTGGCTTTGGCTGGCGGGCTTGAGCTATAGCAGGCATAGATTGGGGAGTCACAGGGCACTCTACACAGAGATGCCAGACAACTGAAGCTGAAGTAGGTGCAGGCTGAGGAGGACAGGAGGCTAGGGGAGGATATTCTCAGGGTGTTCCATGCAAATGGATGGCTAGAGCTGAAATGGGTGCAGACTGGGTAGTCCAGGGTGCTCCAAGGAGGAAGCAGCCTTGCAGGATAGCTGGAGCTGAGATGGGCATGGGCCAGAAGGTCTCAGAATGCTCCACATGAGGGACTGGCAGGATAGCTGGACCTGAAGTGGGTTGGTGCTGGCAGTCTCAGGGGACTCTATGCAGAGGGTGCCCTGATGAGTCATTTGGAGCTGAAACAGCTATAGGCCAGTTTTGTCCCAGGGAGCTTGGCACCTGTGTTGTCTCAGCCAGACAGCTGGAACTGCAGGCTACTGTCCAGGTGTGTTCTGGTGTGTGCTGTGCTAAGGCCACCTTAGTGGTATGGCTGGAGCTTGGGCAGGTGTGTGTGGGGGGGGCTACCCTGGGGGTCACACTGGGGCTGGTATGGGGCTAGGGGCCCAGACTTACTAAAGTGGCAGGCTGGCTAGGGTACCCAGACCCTGCTGCTGTCTATGCTATCAAGATGAATGGTGAGCAAAAACAATGGTGCTCACCAGTCCTTCTGACGCTCAAGAGCACCCCATATGACACCCCCCCATCATTTGGTAGACACTGAGGGGCTAGTGAGATCTTTAAATTCTAAGTGCCATTTTAAACCATGGTTGTTTTGGTTTTTGGGTTTTGGTTTTGGTTTTTGGTTTTTTTTCTGTGCCCCAAGGAGGATAAATCTGCTTTTGGTCCCTCAGTACTCTCCATCTCCATTATAGGTCACAGCATCTGGGGTGGGATTCCCATGCATTCCATGTCTCTGTCTCTTGCCATTCTCTATGTGGTCCCACCACCCATTGTTGTACAGAAGTTGTTCACTCAGCTCTCACTTCTTCAGGAAGAATTGCTCTATTCACAGGTATTGATCTGGTATGCCCATGAAGGAGGGGAGTGCAGGGTTTTCCTACATTACCATTTTGAACCCAAATTTTGTTTCTTCACATTGAAATGCCTTTTCTGCAAATAGTCACAGCAGTGAAAATGTCTCTTTACTTGTAGGCACACCATTGAATCATTAGCTTGTGATTAGTCACTCAGCCTCCATAGTGTTGTTGTAACTGGTTAAGTAAAGGACTTCTGTTGAATAACTGATATATATATATATATATATATATATATATATGTGTGTATATATATATATATATATAAATTTTAATAACATTCTTGAAAAGTTTTGATAAACACACAAAGATTCTATAAAATGTTAGAAAGTTTAAGCAACAAAGCAACATTTCAGTTGCGACTTATAAAACAAATATTTCCTTGTTTGTTGATTTATTCATTTATTCATTCACATTCACATGTTCTCTCTTGGTGCTACAAAAGCAGAGAGATGGGAAGACATAAGAAAGATTAAAAACCCTCACAAACTAGCCAGAAACAAGGATCTGAATAAAACTGGAGCTAAAAAAATAAAAAAATAAAGCTCTATGAAATGGAAGGAAGGAAGGAAGGAAGGAAGGAAGGAAGGAAGGAAGGAAGGAAGGAAGGAAGAGACCCTTATTCATAATGTGTTATATGATTTAGATTTTTACTCAGGTAAGATATTAGAAAATCACTGGTTAACCACCTCAGTGGTTAGTAATTTTCAAATAACTTAGAAGTATGGTCCAATTTATTCTAGAATGTGCTGTCATTGACTTAAAAATTTATCTTTGAAGAATAAATCATAAAAATACAGTAATTTTTTTCCTATGGTAAATATTTTTTTCTATTTATTCTTATTAATCTTATTGGAAATCTTGGTTTCTATTACCTTGTTTAAAATCTAAAATCTAAACCATCAATAAGATAGCAAAGCATATTTTAATGACATTTAAACCTGTTGCAACCCTGAACAAGTAGGAGACTGGCAATAAGACTTTAATCTGTCAGCTAGGCAATTTTCTAACCCTGTCACTAAATTCTGTGAATCCACCTATCCAAAAGGTCAGCAGAAGTAAAGGTTTCATTGCACAAGTTGATACCAGTACTATGTCCTCTGCCAAGAACGCTTGGTAAAATAAAGAATTCCATTGTTTCAATGGGTTGACCTAGCGACTTAGTCAGAAAGGTGTTCTTTATACTAATTTAGATGAAGAGACAGAATAAAGTCAAATAACTGTTTTAAGGTTGAGGAACTTCAAAGTAGTGCTTAAGGGCTCTAACATTTGATAGATCTGGGTTTGAATCTTGGCTCTGCCAATGTGAGATCGTAGTTTAACTTCCCTATGACTCAATTTCTCCATTTGTAAGATGAGGATAATAGCTCAAATGCAGCAGAGACTGTTGGCTGTCTCCCAATACCCATTCTCTCCTTCTTCCTTAGCAATAGAATCTTAATTTTTAGCTAGACACATAAATAACTGTAAAAATCTCTTTAACAACTAGGTGTGGTTATTAGTCTAAGTTCTGGGATATATGTGGAAACAGTATATGCTGCTTCTGGGAAGTGTCTTCAAGGAAAGAGGGTGTGACCTTCTCACCCTTCCTTCTTCCTACAGTTGGAATATGGACATGATGGCTGGGGCTCTAACCACTTGCTTTGTCCATGAGGCAATCTTGTGAATGAAAGCTACATATGACAGAGGCATAAAACAGAGATTGAATCCCTGCCACTATGTCATATCAGCCCTGGACTATTTCTGGGATACCTGAGCAGGAAAGAGAAATAAACCACCTACTAAAGTCATCATTTGAGGGTATATAATTATCTCTGTCAACCCTAATCCTAACTGATAATACTACCACAAAGAAAGGTAGGGACACCTGGGTGGCTCAGCAAGCTAAGTGTCTGTCTTTGGCTCAGTTCATGATCCTAGGGTCCTGGGATTGAGCCCTGTGTTGGGCTCCCTGCTCAGTGGGGAGTCTGCTTCTTCCTCTCCTTCTGCCACTTCCCCACCACCACTCTTGCTCTCTCACTCTTACTAGCTCTTTCTCTCTCAAATAAATAAAATCCTTTAAAAAAAGAAAAAGATCTTAAGAATTAAATGAGATCATGAGTTAGCTACATAGTAAGTGCACAATAAATGATGCTTAATGTTATTATTCAAAGATAATATTATGGGCTAAATATTCAAAAGAAAAAAATATATCTATAAAAGCTTACCTTTCAGACCAATGGCACTAAGGAATTATAAAGACATCTATCAAATGGTAAATTCTATCCTGGAAAGCAACTTTTGATGCTATTGGAATAAATTACCTACAATAAAGAAAAGAGGTTAATAGCTCCCAATCTCCATGGTAACAATGTTTTCTTATACCAAGTGTTGTCTAGTATTCCCAGTCTGAAGGATCCTGAATTTTAATGAGAAATTTAATATGAAAAATAAAGGTATGTACATGTAGTTTGCTATAAAGCAAAACCCTCTGACTGGTGATGGATCTCCTCCTAATGGTAACCTCATTTGTCAACAATAGCACCTTGCAAAAAAGAAACAATTTTGAAAAGAGAAATAAACCCTAAAAGCTCAAAAAAGGAATATTACTAGGAAAATATATATAATAAATAAGTAATATAAATATATGTATATGATTTCTGCATCAGAATTTGTCAAGAATCCTCTGAAATTACATATGTATCAGAGATACTGATGGAGAATTTGAAGATTTAGGAGCTGCCTCCCTCCCTCCACCTCTAGTCATAGACTGTGTCCCAAATAATGTCATAAAAAGGTTTCTAATGCAACACAATAGTTTTTCAAAGCATTCATTGACATGATTTTTACCTCTTTCCCATAATTCTACTGCTTCCAGAACACACTTTAGATTGATTATTTTACTTTCCCTAGGAATTGCAATACTAATTCTGTTGATTTTATTTACTTTTCTAGTTACTTGTATCTAAACTCATAGCCTAGGCATCTTGAGGCCCTGGCAGAAAAAGCAAAAGTAAATTTTATAATTGTTCTGTATACAATTAGCATCTTAGGCATCCCCATTGCAAAGAACTAACAATGGAATCTGAAAGTGGTAAAGGATAAGGACCATTCTCACCTCAGTACCATTCATACTTTTTTGAGATTGAGACAAAAAAGAAGTTGGGAGGCGATACAGGTATTAGCATCACAATTTTTCAAGTAAACAAATGTAATGCTCAGAGATGCTTAATAACTTGACCAAGGTCACACAGCTTGTTTGTGAGCCTCCAAACCAAGATTTGATTTTACTTAACTCTATAGTGAGGGCTCTTTTCAGCAAGCCATTCAGCCTCCACAATATACTAAGGACAGAGAGGATAAAAAGCAGGATTTTGACTTTAATATTTGGAATAGTAATGCAATAATTACGAATGTACTTGGGAAGTTGCAGAAAATATTTTTTTTAAGTGACTCAAGGGGCACTCACGGGGCTCAGTCAGTTAGGTGTCTGACTTCGGCTTGGGTCATGATTCGGGAGTCCTGGGATCAAGCCCCACATGGGGCTCCATGCTCTGCTTCTCCCTCTCCCTCTGCCCTTCCTCCTGATCGTGCTCTCTCTCTCTCTCTCTCTCTCAAATAAATAAATAAAATCTTTTTTTTTTAAAGTGACTCAACATTGAGAAATATTAATTAAGAGATTTTGGATCAAAGAAAAGGTACTCTTGAAGCCAGATATGTTTTGGAATTCAGTATCTTTCAGATTTTAGAAAGAAAAAAAGGGTACATATACCATATATTATGTTACACTTCCAGTAGGATCTAGATAGCACCCCATTATCAAACACATTAATATTTCTGTGGTAAATCATATGAATATTCACACTAAGTGGCATATATAAAAGCTATAAAAGTCACATGTTAGTTCAGTAGTTTTCATTGCTCAATGAGTTCAGGTCTGGTCAAGCTTCAAGTTCCTAAAATACTTCCTCTTTTCATAGCTTTTTGGATTTCATAATTACAGGTAAGGGACATGGACCTATACTATGTCCTGTCTCACCAGGTGAGGGAAATACTCATGACAAACTGATTATCAGAATTGTCTTTCCAGGAACAGAATGAAGACACCACATATGCCAAGTTTGTACCATATATTTGGCACAAGCTTGTTTCCTGTTTTGTGACTCAGTTACAGTCTATTATGTGACTCAATTGAATTTAAAAGTAGGCCATGAAAATGAAATACAGGTCAGTCTACTAAAATCCAGATAAGCTATTAAGTAATTCAATGTGTGACTGTTCTAATTCAATGCTAAAACTATACTTAACTTCCAAGTTTTACCCTTAACTTGCAAATAAACAATGGAGAAAATCAGGAAGTACTATAAATAGATTATTAGTCCCTGAAATTCAATCATTAATGTACCAATAAGGTCTATCTCTGTTCAGATTAAAGACATTTGTTATCATCCTTTGACAGTTGGATTTGAAATAAACATTCGGCACATTAAAATTCAGCAAACAGGGTGCCTGGCTGGCAGTTGGTAGAGCATGAAACTCTTGATCTCCAGATTGTAAATTCAAGCCCCACATTGGGTGTAGAGGTGACTTAAAATTAAAATCTCGAAAAAATAAAAATAAAGAGTTGATTTAAAAAACTAAATACATAAAATAAAATTCAGCAAACAATCATTTCTACCCTGTACCTGTGTAAACCTGTGGAGTGATTTAACATGTTATCATCTGTCATTTGTTGAGGAGCCTCTATACCTGGATCCAACATATTCTAAAACTACAGATAAATTTGCACATAGCATGTAGTCACCAAAAAAATTAACCACTAACTGTCTTACTTCGTTATTCTCTGGGATTGCATTGATATTTCTCCCTCCTGGTCTGTGTCTCTTTTGATCTTCAGTCTTCCTTGATTCTACAACTGAGACTATTTTCCCATTAGATATTTGTAGAATTTTTATTTTCAAGTGTTGAAATATGTTGGCCTTGATCTTCAGGAGACTTACCAATTAATATTGCTAAGAACTAGGAAAAATAGTAAAATACTAAAAATGGACATAGACATCTAAAAATTATTTTGGCATAATTATTTCCCTTAATAAACTTGTGGCCTGTGCTTTATGGCATCATTGTCAATGTGACAATGGCTACTACTCTTTTTGATTTTTTGCCTTGTAAACAGATAGTAAAGAGACCACATAATTAGATATGTGCTGCAGGGAATATGTTGCATGCACAATTCATTTTAAAACTGAATAAGAATATAAAAAAAGTAAAAAAAAATATTGAGCAAGAAAAGAAAAAAAAATAGAAAGTAATTTCTCAATTATTGCCTAGAAAGTAATTTCTGGCTTGTCATATCCTAACATAAAACAAATCTTTTTTTTAATCAGTTCTCAATTCAATTTTTTCCCCAATCTAATTCTTTATTACAGAAGCTCATGTAGCATCAGGAAGAGGCAGCTACCCTCCTGTGTAAAAATGCACAAAAGTAGCTAATTACATGAAAAACAGAAAAGACATATAAACAACCCGTAAAAGGGGTAAAAGACAGATGGCTAAATGCGATAACTAAATTCTACAAATATTACCATTAACACGTTAACCACCAAAATCATTTCTTTCCTAAGGGAACATAGTTTGGAAACAATAGCACATATTTTATAAGGTGCCCCTTGACCTATATAAATTGAAAAATAAGCAGAACGTGCCTGTCCTTTCATTGCCTCCCCTACAGTAACTCATTAACAGTTTCAATTATGTTCACCCACTTTCTGGCTCCACCAAGCCTTTTGTTTGCTTCTTCCAGTATCCAAATACAGAATGAATTCCAAATAACCTTCACCAAATATGTCACTTTAAAATTTATCTACATGGGTTATTTTGTGGAGCACTTAGAGAGAGCCAATGGCAATCTTATAATAAAATGTATTAATCCAATTCTCTGATTATTTAGATAAAATAGAGTGGTGGCCAAAAAGTAGTGGTTTGGTCAAAAAGTCATCCAACTCCCTCTCCAGTGCTCTTTCCCACAGGCTCCCTTAGATCATGTTTCATATAGGACCACAACAGGTGCGTAGACCTTTTGTCAAAGAGGCAGCTAAGTCTTTGTCTTCCATAAGGCTCTTCAATTTCTTCATCTCAATCCTATAATTACACTTTTTTCATTTTATGAGGTTTTTTTAATATTTTATTTATTTATCCATGAGAGACACAGAGAGAGGTAGAGACACAGGCAGAGGGAGAAGCAGGCTGCACGTAGGGAGCCCAACATAGGACTCGATCTCGGGTCACCTGGATCAGGCCCTGGGCTGAAGGTGGCGCTAAACTGCTGAGCCACCCGGGCTGCCCATTTTATGAGGTTTTATATCACATTTTATCCAAAGCATTTCAAAAGCTATGCTACAAATTTATTGTTTTTATTATTTATTTGAATTTAGCTGAATAATTTACATAATTATGAGTAGGATAAGAGGTTCAAAAACCATATCCATGATATAAGTAGAAACACCACAACCTATCTGCTAAAAAATTGTTTTCATCGAAGAACAGTTGACACATAATATTGGAGTAGTTTCAGGTGTAAAATATAGTGATTCAACATTTATATACATTATTAAATGATCCCCACAATAAGTCTAGTTATCTGTCACCATAGAAAGTTATTGCAATATTATTGACTATATTCCCTGTGCTGTGTTTTACATTCTCACAACTTACTTATTTTATAAGTGGAAGTTAATCCCATTCACCTATTTTCCCCACCCCCACTTCCCTCTGGCAACCACCAGTGTGTTCTATGTATTTATAAGTCTCTTTCTGTTTTGTTTGTTCATTTGTCTTGTTTTGTTTTTTGGATTACACATAAAAGTGAAATCATATGGTATTTTTCTTTCTCTGACTTATTTCACTTAGCATAAGACCTTCTAGATCTATCTATGCTGTTGCAAATGGCAAGATTTCATTCCTCTTTAAGGCTGAGTAATATTCCATTATGCATATATACCACATCCTCCTATCCATTCATCTTCTTATGGACACTTACATTGCTTCTATATCTTGGCAATTTGTAAATAATGCTGCTAGTGAGAGAGAAAAACGATAAACAACAAATTAACTATCTGTAGAGTAGATCATGCTCATTAGGAGAACCTAGATATAACTTGGATGAGATAATGTGAGGTGTTGTCATATGTCAGAGTTCTTTGTCACTCTCACCAAAACTGCTTCCAAGACAGGCTTCTGATAAGCAAAGAGAACAGCGGGAAGTGTTTTCTCTTTTTCTACAAAAAAGACTCTATAAATTGAGTGTCTACCAAATTGTACTACTTGTATTAGTTAGAAGAACACAATGGTACTATAAAATAAAATAGTATAATTGGCAGGAAACAAGTATTTGCTCATATATGTATTCAGAGTTGCTGTTCCTTGGACAGTGGGAGCAATACCATGATACTGTTTGCTGTAGTAGAAGATTCAGTGCAATGGGTCTGCTTCAGTTGCCACATAAGGAGGTTCTGACATAAAGGTAGTTATGTGATCTCCTTTAGAAGAGATAATCAACTTCAAGAATCATCAAGAAAGGGCAGCCCGGGTGGCTCGGCGGTTTAGCGCCACCTTCAGCCCAGGGCGTTATCCTGGAGACCCGGGATCGTGTCCCAAGTCAGACTCTGCATGGCTCCCTGCTTCTCCCTCTGCCTGTGTCTCTGCGCCTCTCTGTGTGGTGTCTCTCATGAATAAATAAATTCATGAGAATTCATGAAGAATAAATGAATAATTTATTCAAATTCATGAGAATAAATGAATAAATAAAAATCTTTTAAAAAAAGAATCATCAAGAAATAGCCATAAAATAAGGGTCCATGGTGACTTTATTTCATTGTTGATTATGTGCTTTCTTAGGTATTCTAAACAATACAATCTTTATAAGTAAAATCCCATATCAATCTGCAATAAGCCCCCTCAAGACAGGGCAAGACAACTTATCCGCCTAGAGCATTCTTCTGAATTTTTAGAGATCGTCCACTTCTAGCATAAAAATGTTTTGTTGTCATTCCCAGGTTTTCAAGATACAACTATAAAAATAGTATAAAGAAACTAAATACAGAAAAGGTAGAATTTTACCAATAGATTTTTAGTTTTGGTTTATAAAGTACACAGAGGCCTTAATGATGTACATTCATATGAAAAATGATTTCATATTCAAACCCAATACCTTCTGAAAACTGCCACAGCAGACACATTTCCTCTAAAAGGATATCAACTGTGGCTTTTGTTTCACCCTGAGTTATTCAGTGGGGAAGTTTAAGTTACTATATGTAAAAGTATTTTGAAAGATGTAACAGTTATCATTTTTATTATATTTATATATGTCCAACCTATCACAAGAGAAAAATAGGTGAGGTAACTCATAACTTCAAGAAATAGAAAAACAAAATTATTAAGCAAAGCCCTAGAGTCGATTATGCTCTAATGACTCTGAGATTCCCAGCAGCAAAGCAAGAAATTCGAGGTGTTGTTTTCTTTCCTTCCTTTTGTCTGGTAAAAGAAAGTATACAAATTCATGTGAAAAGATACATTTGTCTTCTCCTGGTATTAAATCAGAGCAAGAATTACATGTAAATGCCAAAATAACAGATGATGAATATTATAATGGACAAAACTCAACTGCAGTTGTTACAGGCACTTTTCATATTAGCATTTCTTGAAGTGGAAAAAGTCAAGAAAGAGAAAGTCATTTATGAATATAATCATCTCAGAGAACTAAATTAGTGGAATTTAGTGTTTCACAATCTCTTGTCCTAACTTGATTCAAGGATTTAGCTTGGAAAAACTAGAGAAGCATTTCTGAAAGTGTGATTTGAAGATCCCCTGAATCAGACTATTCCAGGTTCTTTTTCAAATGTTAAGATTTCTGGCCTACACTCCATTACAAAATCAGAAATTCAGGAATCTCAATTGTAAGTAAGTCTTCCTGGGTGAATTGTATACTTGTGGTGTTTGGTTATTAAACATCTATCAGGATCAAACCCACCCTTCTCTTTTTGGCTTTGTGATGCTGCGACTAAGTCTTCGTAACCAAATTTCTTCCTTGCAACCTGCTCGCTGTTAGGTTCTGCCAGTAGGAAGGGAGCAAAGATGCTGGGTGGAAGGAGATGTGCCATGCTCCTAGTTTGCTCATTGTTCCTGTCAGTGTCACTCAGTCACAGCCTTCACCCCAATAGTGCTCATTGTTTCTAGTAGCAGTTGGTTCCATTTTCCACTTCATTTCCATCTCACAGAACCAGGCTGGTGGTGCTCATTTTGAGCATCAGCATCTTCTGAAGTCTGGGTTCCAGCTCCACTGGGCTCTCCTCTGAGTTCCTGAGGCACCACCACCATCCACGCAGCTTCCTCACCTCAGAAGTCTGGATTCTTCCTCCAAGCTTCTAAGTCCTAGCAACCCAACTTTTTCCCCTTGCTCCCCCACCTCCCAGCCTAATTGCAACTACTTCTTGCAATTTCCCTGTGTTAAGTTTGTTCCTTTTCGACCTCTGATACCTATATAACCAATTCCCTCTATAAATTCTCTGAAAAATTGGTAGGGTTTTTTTTCCTGAGTTGGACCCTGATTGATACAGATATTAAAATTTGTGTTCTATCCTAGACCTAGCAATTGCATTAAATAGGTATTAACCCAAAGGATATAAACATACTGATCTGAAGGGGCACATGCACCCCAGTGTTGACAGCAGCATTATTAACAATAGTCAAACTATGGAAAGAGCCCAATGTCCATTGACTGATGAATGGATAAGGAATATGTGGTATATATACACAATGAAATATTACTCAGCCATCCAAAAGAATGAAATCTTGCCATTTGCAACAACAAGGATGGAGCTACAGTGTATTATGCTAAGTAAAATAAATCAAACAGAGAAAGACAAATATCATATGAGCTCACTCATATGTGAAATTTAAAAAACGAAACAGATGTGGAAGGGAAAAAGGAAAGGGAGGCAAATCATGAGACTCTTAACGATAGAGAACAAACTGACAGTTGCTGGAGGAGAGGTGGGTGGGGGATGGGCTAGATGGGTGATTGGTATTAGGGAGGGCACTTGTGATGAGCACTGGGTGTCATATGTAAGAGATGACTCACTAAAGTCTACTCCTGAAACCAATGTTACACTATATGTTAGTTAACTAACTAGAGGTTCAAGTAAAAACTTAAACACACACACAAAACTTGAGTTCTAGTGACTTGAAGGATTAAGGAGGCAACAACATATCTCTTACCCAAGAGATTGTTCACTTATCAATTGTTCAAACTCCTATTTTGAGAGCAATAAATAAAAGACTGGTACCAAGAGCTTCAACTACTACATGCTATTGCCTTAAGAAATTTCCAGAAGCTTTGGGTTCCAGATAAGCACATAAGCACATAAGTTCCAGAAACTTCCTAATTCAAAATGAAAATTTCTCACATAAGCTTTCCCAGATTCAGAGCTAATCTGCTTTTATATAGGAGTAGCCCACTTATGAGTCTGGGAGCAGGACAAAAAATTTTATCAAAAGAAATATTCATTCTGCCTAAGGGCTTTCATTGGAAGCTTTACTTTCATTATCTGCAAGACAAAGGCCAAACTGTGACTTTATATTTAAAGCCATTCATGAAGTTATGCCTACAAAATTCTTGAAACTCATTTTAATCATCTTTATTATGGTGTTGCTTCCTCCTGAGCTAGCTGTTCCATGACACACCTTATGTTTGGAGTCCTGCCTCCCTGCTACATTGGCTCAAGCAGTTTTCTCTGCCTGGGAGTCCTCACTGAATATGCAGATATCTAGATCAGGATACATAATGGGAACTCAACACATGTTGGAAATGGCTTTCACTGACTTCTTTCTACATTAAGCCTTCCTCAGGATTATTCTGTTTTGAACTGCCATGGCAGTACATTTTATACATAGCAAAGGTTATTTTTTGAATTGCTTGTAGACACATCCAACCTATCAATTCTTTAAGAACAAGCCATATATCCTGTAGCCATGTATCCTCACAATGCCTCCAATGACCTTGCATCGAATAGTGACTGATAAAATTTGTTGAGTGAATAAATGACCTAATGATAGTCATCTACATTTTTTAGAAGTCAACCATTTCTCTTATACTATATTATAGCTATTTCAAATTATTTTACAAATGGAGAGGATACAGACAATATCGATATGTCTTACACTATGTCCACAGTGTTATAAAATAATTGTTTTCATTTGTCTAAGTCTTCATAACACTCTCCACATATTAACTGCTTAAAATTCTGGTGCCACTTCTGTGGAACTATTTTCTGTTTTAATCAAGGAAACTAAGGCTCTAAGAACTTAAGTGACCTTGTCCAAGGTCACATAATGAGACAGTGATATTCCTGGAATTTGACAAGGGCTCTTTTCACACATATGATATGGTCCCTCGGAAAGTTGGTGCTCAGATGATGATGATGGTGGTGATGAGCTCACCTGACAGATTGCTCTTCTTCCTCTGCAGAGACTCGCCTTCAACACCAGGAACAACTTGAAAGGAATGACTCACAGTTCCCGGCAGCAGTGCCAGTTCATGTGCTAGGATTCTGACCACAAGTGTAATGATCAGGCCAGGGAGTCAGATTTCTGCTGGATTTAGAAAAGTATCTATGTGTTTATGAAAGGAACACAATGGGCTGGTGATAGTACTGCGGATCTTGGAGGATCCCCATCCACCTCTTCACCCCAGCCAGGAGCATGGCTATGGGAGGAGGAAGGCAGGCAACAGAAAGGTAAGTGTGGCTTCCCATGTCCTCCTCCTTCCCATCTTAAACTAGAGCAGTTGCTGGGTAACCCAGTCCTGTGTATTGTTTCATAAAGTCTAGTGAGCTACTGAAATTCTTACTGGCTCAAAAATTTCAAACACACTAGCAACATAGAGGGGCATAGTGCAGATAGTACACACTGAATATATTTTTTTCTCCTGTTGAGCTCTCTGAAAAATAAGGTTAGTATATACCTTTGGTGGCACTCTCAATAGAGGACTTGTAATAAAGAACATGTTTTATAAAAATATGTGTTAATAACTTTACAGAGCTTTCAGATAATTTCAAAAGGTACCCACTCAGGTTCCCTAGAGTCTCAAAGAAATATTATAATCTGTATCTACTTATCTTCTATAGAATATTTGATATATAAGATGGTCTTATTGCAAGACAAATATTAGATTAGAACGAAGATCAAACCAAATAAAACTTAATTTCCTACATCATCAGTTCAGGTGGGCAATGTCTCTCAAACTTCTAAATGTCAACTGCCCCAATGGTTTAACCTTTCTTTCCTCTGCCCCTCTTTAACCTGCTCTTGCCTCTCCTGACCCTTTTCCTAACCACCCAGTCTTCTCTTTCTACTTCTGTCCCTTCTAATTCTCCCCCATTTTCTTTCATTTTGTGGAGTAGGGACTTAACTTTAAAGAAATTGCTTTGTTTGCTGCACTTTGCCTCAAGCTTATCTAAGCAGCCAGTCCTGTTTGCAGAAAATAAAAGTTAAAAAACTAAGTTTTGTGACCCAAGGGTAGAAGGGTGAGTTATGAATGTTCCCGCATAGCCCATTGTCCCTGAGATCATGCCATCAGCAGAGAACTAGGTCTGGTTTTACTGAATAATCCCTCATCCACACACAACCTATATTGGTAAAATATGTGCTTCAGGGGAGTTGGCAGGAACTATGAGAGGGCTAAAAATTATAAATTAAGTGTAAAAATATGTTTGCAATTACCAATAAGTTAGTATTTCCACTACTAGAGAAATATTATATTTTACCATTATAAATAATTATGTACTTTGGCTTTTCACCATCTAGATGCCTTTATGGGATTATAAGCAATATTTCATTTTCTGACAAAGAGAAAATTAGAATCATGAAGATTAACTGTTGCTAGAGATTGGACAAAGATAATAACAGTATAGATTCCTGAAAATGAACAGATAGAAAATCCATCTAAACTGGCAGAAGGAAGTCAAATTGGAACCATGCAAAATGAAGTAACAATGAAGTGCAATCATTAAGGTAGCCGTGAGGTTAATTTACTTAACACTCTTTTCTGTCCCTGGGAGTCAGCAGATTATCCCAAGATGAAGAAAAGATATAGGTGTAATCTTGTAAGACGAGAGCTGTGGGACATAGCTACAGACAAAGCCAGCCTGAGAAAAAGGGCACAAAGGCTAAATATTGAATTTATATGGTGTTACTGGAAGGCAGCCAGGAAAGGTTTGCCTTGCAAAGTCTATAGCTTAAATGATTGGCCCAAGAAGATACTACGGTTACCTTGAAGACAGGCACTCAGGCACAAGATTGCTTCACATGGGCACACAGGCTGTTCACTGCACAATGCCAGGGGGCGCCATTCACAGAGACTACAATGTGAAAGGAGCCCCCTGAATCTGTGAGATGTGGAGGCCCTTCTGTGCTAACCTGTTGGAGTCATACAGAATAAGAGAAAAAAGCAGGATATAAAATCATACATAAAATTTGGCAAGAGGGGCACCGGGCTGGCTCATTTGGTGGAAAGTGTGACTCTTGAACTCATAGCCCTGAGTTCAAACTGTGAGTTCAAGCCTGACATTGGGGGTAGAGATTACTTAAAAATAAAGCATGATAGTGACTTTTTTTTTTTTTTCAAATAAAACATATACATAGAAAAAATGACCAGAAACTATATCAAAATAATAAAGTTTCTGGAAGTATGCTTGAATTCACTTTTCCTTATTCCTAATTTTCTTTATTTTTCCATTAACTAAATTAGCAGCTTTTTAATCAGTTAACAGCATTTAATATTAGTAGTTTAAAAGAGCCAAATTGACACTATTTATAGTTTCAATGTTATAAAGTGTCAAAGCTGTAAAGATTAGAATGGTTTCTACAAGGAGGTAAAATCCTTTAGAAAAACTAGGCACTATTTTTCTACATGTGTTTATATTTTAACTAGTTTTGCATTTTAAACTATTCAATAAAATTTAAGTGTTATCTTTTCTTTTGAAAGCCCTGATTTTATTATAAATACAAAGAGCTGTATATACAAAATGAAAAGTTTCCAGCAATGTTCCCTCAGCTCCAGGGTTCTCCCAATGCTGTTTACCTCTGGGTTGGCTTCAGTTTAGACCTCAAACCTCCTCCAGCAGCTAGAACCACTTGATTCCAGGTTCACAGCCAATGGAAAGAAAGACTGTCCACCCCTAAACCAATGACAGCCAAGAGGAGGGGATTAGTTTAGATAAATCAGGATTTACCCTATCACTGCTACACCAAGGGGAATGATTAGAATCAAGGATAAATACATGTTTTGTGAGGGTTAGAATTCATACACTCTCTTTCAGTAAAACAAGTTAAAAATACAAATTCATTATGAAAATGAACATTTTTTGGAATAGAAAACCAAAGTGTAAGTTTTTTAAAATGCAAGGTGTCATGGACATCACAAAATCTAGAAAACATAATTTTTTCATTAACTTCCTGACACATTTCCATTACACCTTTTCTACAGTTTTTTGGCCACATACTCTTTGCCTCTTCCTATGACAATTGTGAAATAGTTCATAAAGAAAAAATAGAAATGAAATTCAATCTTGCCCCTGGCATATAGAATTTGAAATTCTTTTCATATTGATAATTTCAATAATTTTCTTTTAGCATTACAGTTAGTTATCAGTGATGTTATATACGTTTTCAGGAATGTTATCAAATTTAGGTAGGCTTTTATCAAATTCTTTTTTTCATATATGGCTTTAAAATTTGAAAGAATCTTTCACAGTCTAGATCCCAGATGCATACCTCTCAAATTTTAAATCTCCTCCACTACCCACATACTGCCAGCACCAGGCATTACAGGACCTGCTCATGGTTCCATATATACATCCTATGCCTTTGTTGGTACAACATAATGGGTGATTTCTGGAAGCCATTTTTATTCCAAGGCAGCTAACTGCACAGGGGAGAATTCCAAACCAGGTAAATATGTCCTGTTAAACCCAAACAAATATATTCTATATTCACCATACCCTTGGTTGGATCTCAAAAATGCCCTAGACCACTGCATGTCACCCACCTGAAGGGCAAGTGTGATGCAGGGGAGATTGAAGAGTGAATCAAAAGTCAGTCCTAATCAATGTGAGTTAACATGGCCATGTTAAATCAGTATCCAGGTCCAATAACAATACAATCAATTTGAGAAGTGACCAAAAATATCATCTAGGAAAAAAATAGTGCCCAATACATTTTTTTGTTGTAATGATTAACTTATAGATGCATCTTAGTTAACTAGTTAATAAGTAGTTAATGTGTCACATTCCTGATGTGATCCCACGTTCAATGGCATGAGAGAGGAGGAGACAGACATAGAAATCTATCACCAGGGATCCCTGGGTGGCGCAGCGGTTTGGCGCCTGCCTTTGGCCCAGGGCGCGATCCTGGAGACCCGGGATCGAATCCCACGTCGGGCTCCCGGTGCATGGAGCCTGCTTCTCCCTCTGCCTGTGTCTCTGCCTCTCTCTCTCTCTCTCTCTCTCTCTCTGTGAGACTATCATAAATAAATTTAAAAAAATTTATAAAAAAAAAAAAAAAAAGAAATCTATCACCAGGCCTTGATTTTGAAGAACTAGTGACCCGACAAGGGCAACAAAATGTATAGACATTTATTTTCTGCTTTAAAATACTTGATAGATTAAAAAGAAACAATAAAATGAATATATGTTGACATTATGAACATCTTGATTTTATGTTATACACGTTAATTACATGAAAAAATAAAGGACATGATACTATTTGAAAATGAGTTTGGTTGGAGATTCACACTGATGTTGTGGAAGGAATAGTGTCTACCCAACTTTTAGTGTGCCTGTTTCATCTTGGATTCAAAGCTATTTAACATTTTCATCACTTGTGTGGTTGATGGACTAGAGCACATGATGATTAAATTTACAGATAATAGCAAATTGGACTAAGTAGTTATTACTTTGGAGGACAGGATCAGAATTCTAAATGACCTTGCAAAGCTGGAAAAGGAGTCATATAAATAGACTGATGAGCAATTGTGTTGAGAAATGTGTGAGGAAGTACACTTATGATTTTTTTAACTACACAAACAAATGTACCAATTTCTTGAACAAACATTTTTTAAATGCAGAAACCACTATTCATCACAAATTGAATACACATCAGTAAGTACAGCAATTACGTTTTTTAAATGCTTCATTTTGGAGGTGGTTTAACAACAGTGTAATTGGAAGGAAACAGAAAATAATATATTTTCCCATTACGTCTGGTACCATGCAATATCTCATGGATCAAGGTTTACTTTAATTCAGGAGAAAATTATTTCCTAAGGGTATTTGACTACAGAGATTTTGCACATGTTAGATTTCTCCCCTGAGTGGAAGGAATGTCAGAGTAGTGTCAAAGGGGCCTAAAATTGGGGTCTGTTCAAAACATTTATATATAACACTGTATCAAGTACTAGATACAATAAGATAAATAGGGCATGGTGTCTGTGGGCAAAGGAGAATTTGAAAGGATTAAAAACACAATGATAATACACATTTTCTTCCTTAACTAAATAGTAAATAAATTTTGTTTATTCCATAATTCAAATTGGTGGCATTTGTCAATTATATCTGTCATTATGATTTCTCCAAGATTAATCTCCTGAGGTAAATTAGATGTTAATACAAATAAATATAGAAATATTTATAAAAATAAGCCTGATACCTAGAGCAACATCGCAAACACACTTAGAGTAGCTTTGATGAGTCAGTCACAAGGACTGTGCCCCACACATATCAAAGGATCAGACAGCTGACAGCCCCCAAAACATTATGGCAGAGTTAAAAATCAATATATGTTTATTTTTTTCATAAGTCATTTTATTACTCTGCTTTGCTGGTATTTGAAAGCCAGTCACAAGAGCTTAAGGATGTCTCATTAACTTTGCTGAAAGAGTGAAATACACAAAAAATTTTGGTTTAAAACAGTGAATTAGAAAATATCTGAACTTGGGAACCCCACAGGAAACAGATCACTGTTTATATTTTATTCACATCATTTTATCCAGTTTTAAGCTATAAATGATTTACAGTGTTCCCCACTGTAGCATATATGGTTACTGTGTTTTATCCTCAAGAATAATAAATGTTCTAAAGAAATTTTCTACTCTCTAAAAAATAAGCATCAAGAAAAAGCAACTGTAGTTTTTATATATTATTTATATGCCTTTTAAAAGTAATAATAAATTTAAAGTTTGGGTGTACAGTTTTTAACAGTCTTAGCTATTATAGTGCTCTTCTGTAACTTGAAGTTCCCCACCAAAGCATTCCAGATTTTAAATTCTCCTTTGAGCAAACTCTGTGACTGTAACTCTCAGGATTACTGTTACTACTTCAAATGGCATTTTTTAAAGATTTATTTATTTATTTATTCATGGGGGGCGGGGGGCAGAGACACAGGCAAAGGGAGAAGCAGGCTCCATACAGGGAGCCTGATGTGGGACTTGATCCCGGGTCTCCGGGATGACGCCCTGAGCCAAAGGCAGGCGCTCAACTGCTGAGCCACTCAGGTGTCCCTCAAATAGCATTTTTAATGATTGTATTTCTGCATTATTACAAAAGGTTATTATTATCAATAAGTTAGATGGAGTGCCTTCGGTGAAGGATGAAGGAATGGGAGTAAGAATTGTAAATTAAGGTAAGAAGTTTAAAAACTAAAATGAGAGGAGCTTTCATGGACTGATGATTATAAAATGGAAGGAAGTATGAAGAATAATGTTTATAATCATTCTAAAGTTTAAAAAGTATTTTTCCAAGATCTATAAAGAACTTATTAAACTCAACACCAAAGAAACAAACAATCCAATCATGAATGGGTAAAAGACATGAACAGAAATCTCACAGAGGAAGACATAGACATGGCCAACACACACATGAGAAAATGCTCTGCATCACTTGTCATCGGGGAAATATAAATCAAAACCACAATGAGATACCACCTCACACCAGTGAGAATGGGGCAAATTAGCAAGGCAGGAAACCACAAATGTTGGAGAGGATGTGGAGAAAGGGGAACCCTCTTGCACTGTTGGTGGGAATGTGAACTGGTGCAGCCACTCTGGAAAACTGTGTGGAGGTTCCTCAAAGAGTTAAAAATAGACCTGCCCTACGACCCAGCAATTGCACTGCTGGGGATTTACCCCAAAGATACAGATGCAGTGAAACGCCGGGACACCTGCACCCCGATGTTTATAGCAGCAATGGCCACAATAGCCAAACTGTGGAAGGAGCCTCGGTGTCCATCGAAAGATGAATGGATAAAGAAGATGTGGTTTATGTATACAATGGAATATTACTCAGCCCTTAGAAATGACAAATACCCACCATTTGCTTCGATGTGGATGGAACTGGAGGGTATTATGCTGAGTGAAATAAGTCAATCGGAGAAGGACAAACATGATATGGTCTCATTCATTTGGGGAATATAAATAATAGTGAAAGGGAATAGAAGGGAAGGGAGAAGAAATGGGCCGGAAATGTCAGAAAGGGAGACAGAACATGAAGACTCCTAACTCTGGGTGGTGGAAGGGGAGGGGGGTGGGGGTGGGGGTGAATGGGTGACGGGCACTGAGGGGGGCACTTGACAGGATGAGCACTGGGTGTTGTCCTGTATGTTGGCAAATTGAACACCAATAAGAAATAAATTTATTATTAAAAAATAAAAATAATAAAAAAATAAAAAGTATTTTTTTAAAGGGAGAGGGACAGTATTTCATGGACAGGACAGAAGTCACCTAACAATGATTTTCAACTTTTCACTCACTAGAGCAGTGGTTCTCAGAATGTGGTCCCAGGACAAGCCAAATCAGTATCCCCTGGAAACTTGTTAGAATAGTAAATTATCAGGCCCCGTCCCTGACCTACTGAACCAGCAACTAAAGGGTGGAGCCCAGTAATCAAGTTTTTTAGTATATGTGCTGCCGAAGCAAGCACACCAGTAATCAAGTTTTAACAAAGCTCTGGAGGTGATTCTATGCATGATAAAGGTGGAGAACCATATTAGTAACACCTGAGAGCTTTTAAAACATTACCCAGGCCCCATCTCAGACCAATTATATCAGAATCTTCAGGGATGGGGCCTTGGCACCAATATAGTTTTCAACAGTCCCCAGGTGCTTCTGATTGTTGGGCAGAGAATCTGCCTTAGCCCTTCTTCAACCCTAGAGAAAGAAGCCAAATGGCTGAGCTCCAAAACACTCCTTCAACAGAATTAGCTGAATCTTGAACCCGTTTACCTCTTTTCCAATGACAGATATTCTTAAATTTGAAAACCACAGGCTGAGCATAGTCAGGATTGATTCATTCTATTGAAATCCATGAACATCTTCATCAGTAGCTCCTAACCCCAAGGCAATAAGGACACTACACCTTCATTTGATGAAAAGAAGAGAAGAGAACCATCCTGACCCATGAGGTGCAGTGAGGACACCTCAACAAGCCAAGAATCTGGAGAAAGGGCCACAGCCCTAGTGGAGGGGAAGATAGGAGAGTCCTCCTATAGGAGTACAAGCAGGCCCAGACAGGGAATTAAAAGAATAAAAAGCGGATATGGTGTCACAGACAAATCTCATCAGCGTCAATCAGTTTACCTGAGGCTAACCTTGTACAGCCAAATGGAGATTAGTCAGATACAAAGATAAATTATCTCTGAAATTATCTTGCGAATAGTGGGGAAACTTTTAAAAATTTCCTGACATTAAATGTACATGTAAATTCCAGGCACTATCTCAGCGGGACTGTGCCCAATCATTCCCAAGGAAGGTTCCTCAGAATAGGAGCTGGGATGTTTACTAAAGAAATGATGGGTTTTTCAAGAGATGCTGTTTACCAGGTGCCTGGGTGGCTCAGTCAGTTAAGTATCTGCCTTCATTCAGTTCAGGTCATGATCCCAGAGTCCTGGGATTGAGCCCCATGTCGGGCTCCCCTCTCAGCAGGTAATCTGCTTCTCCCTATCCCTCTGCCCTCTCCCCTGCACCCCTACTATGCGGTCTCTCTCTCTCTCTCTCTCTAAGAAATGGATAAAATCTTCAAAAAGACAGAGAGAGGGCAGCCCAGGTGGCTCAGCAGTTTGGCGCCGCCTTCAGCCCAGGGATCCTGGCTGGAGATCCGGGATTGAGTCCTGCGTTGGGCTCCCTGCATGGAGACTGCTTCTCCCTCTGCCTGTGTCTCTACCTCTCTCTCTCTCTCTCTCTCTCTCTGTCTCTCATGAATAAATAAATAAAATCTTTTTAAAAAAGACAGAGAGAGATGGTGTTTCCTGAGTTTCCAGTTGGAAGCAGGAATCAAGGGAGAGAAATAGAAACTCCCAGGCCCAGGCCTGTTCTACTAGTTTCTCTAGCACCAAGATTTCCAGAAATTATCCTGAAAGTTTAGCAAACATTGCTAGAAGGATCTCCATTTTTCATAAAAAAGAATAGACATACAAAAGCTGAGACAATAACTTATTGATTAAATTATAAAAGGTGAGTGTTGAATATTCTGAGTTAAAGAAATTAGAAATTCGATTGGTTTATTTTTTTATTTTTTTAAAATGTTATTTATTTCTTTGAGAGAGAGGATACAATCAAGAAGAGGGGCAAAAGGAGAGGGAGAAGCAGACCTCCTGCTTAGGGAACTCAACATGGGGCTTGATCCCAGGATCCTTAGATCATGACCTGAGCTGAAGGCAGACACTTAATCAACTAAGCCACCCAGGTGCCCCTAATTGGTTTAACTTTCAGTTGAAGACACTTAGTGATGAAGTTACATGTCCTAGTATTTAAGCTGTGGCATTAAATAAGCAATACATAACTTAATTTTTTTTGAAATATGGTCCAGGCATATAAAATACTGAAGATACCAAGAAATGGTATTCAAAAAATAAAAATAGAAAAAGAACAGTTGGGGGTCTCAAGACTATAATTTCTTATTTTTAAGATAGCATCAAAATGTGCCTTAGGTTTTCCCTACAATAGTTCAAAAACTTTAACTGCCCCAGAATCATCTGGGAACCTTGAAAAAACAGATTGCTGGGCCTTGCCTCCAGAGTTTCTGAGTTCAGAGTTCAGGAGTGCAGGTATATTTCGCATTTTTAAGTTCTCTCGTGATGCTGTGCTACTGCTCTGAGAACACACTTTGAGAAGCACTGATTTAGAATACTGATTAAATTCTAGCATTTTCAATTTGTTTACAATTATATAACACATAAGATTTACAAAGAGATAAAGCATAAGTCAATACATATACTTGACCTACTACCTAAGAAATTAAACATTACAGTTGAGTTCCCCTATGTATCTTTCCTGGATTCTTTCCTCTTCCAACTTATGTAGGGGTAATCATTATCCTTCATGTTTAATCATGATTCTTTATGGTCTTCAAAGAACTGCAAATCAATAAGGAACAGGAAAGGTTTGTTTTAAAGATGAAGAATATAAATAGGCTACTTTCTGAAGAAACTCAAAAGATGATGATTACCAGTTGATGATAAGTAAATATATTATTAGGTCATGTTGAAACTTACTAAAGTCAGAGGAACACAGGATTTTCAAGAACTATGAAATAATACTTTACATCCATTTTTTAAAAGATTTTATTTATACATGAGAGACATATAGAGAGAGGTGGAGACATAGGCAGAGGGAGAAGCAGGCTCCTTGTAGGGAGCCTGATGTGGGACTCAATCCCAGGACCCCGGGATCACAACCTGAGTCAAAGGCAGATGCTCGACCACTGAGTCACCCAGGCATCCCACTTTACATCCATTTAATGGGCAAGAATTAGGAAGCTGCGTAATGCCAAGTGTTGGAGGGTTTGAGGTGCAGAGGGAGACAGGAGTTCTATGCCTATGGGTGCAGACTTCGAAAAAACAATCTAGTTTCTTGGTCAAATCAGTATTGGTATACGCTGTGCCCCCTGCAATTGAGGTCCTGACTATCATTTCCTAAGAAAAGAGACTTGTTTGAAGATTGTGATAAAAGTCAGAGACAATCTAGTGTCCATGATTGGGGAGGCAGGAGGGGGTGTAGATAAACAAAATGTGTAGAAGCAATTACTCCTTGAACTACCCTCCTGCAATTAGAAGAAACAGAAGACTACATGTACACATAGAAACACAGATAAATCTTAAAACCTAGTTTTGGTTTTTTAAAAGACACAAAATGAGATTTCTATCAAATTTCATATGTATGTATGCATATTATTTTATTCTCTAAACTGAGAGTAAACTGCAGACATGATGCCCTCCATCCCTTATTGCCCTAAACCCCAGAGTCCTGAAAATGAGAAATAGAATATTTTCTTACATCATTGCAAAATCAGGAAATTAGCACTGACACAATAATAGTAGCTAATTCACACACATTCATATTTTTTCTAACAGTCCCAATAATGTTTACAACAACAACAAAAAAATCCTAGGTTATAGACTGTATTCAGTTGTCATGTCATGCTTGCTTTAATCCTGACAGTACTTCATTCAGGACCTTTGATGAATACTGTAGTTCTCACTTATCCACAATTTCACTTTCTGGGGTTTCAGTGTCTGGCATTCAACTGCATTCCAGAAGCAGATGATACTCCTTCTGATGTACTGTCAGAAGGTCAGCAGTAGCCTAACCTCACATCACAATGCCTATGTCATTCACTTCATTTCATCTCATCACATAGACATTTTATCATTTCACATTATCCCAAGAGTGAGTACAGCACAATAAGATATTCTGAGAGATCACCTTCACATAATTTTTATTACAGTATATTATTATAATTGTTCTATTTTATTATTGTTTTTACCTTCTTACCGTGCCAAATTTATAAATTAAATTATATCATAGATATATTATGTATAGGAAAAACAGTGTACATAAGGTTCAGCACTATATGCAGTTTCATGCATCAACTGTGGGTCTCGGACCATACTCCCACAGATAAGAGGGGACTACTGTACAAGCAGTTGTTTTTAGGATATGCCTCAGTTTGGGTTTGTCTAATGTTTTCTCATGATTAGATTTGGGTTATGCATATTTGGCAAGAATACCCATGAAGTGATGTTGTTTTCTTCTCTGTGTACTCTATCAGAAGGCAGTTGATGTCAGATTTTCCCATTACTGATGATACTAATTTGGCTCATTTTGTTAAGGTGGCAACTACCAGGTTTCCCTCGCTAAGGTAACCATATTTTCCTTTGGAATTAATAAGTATCTCTGGTAGGATACTTTGAAACTATATAAATATCCAATTACATATCAAACATTCGCTCACTAGTTTTAGCATCCATTGATGACTATTTCCTGAATTATTATTATGATAGTTGCCAAATGGTCATTTGCTAATGGTGATTTCCGTTTCTTCCACATGTACTAACTGCATTGTGCAATAAGAAATCTTTCCCTACTCCTTCAGATATTTATTTAAGTATGGACTCATGGATTCTTATTATATTCAATGGATTATAATCTGTTATTATCCTTATTTTAATACCAAATTGTCCCAGATCTGGCCAGTAGGAGCCCCTTTCAAGCTGGTTTCTAACTCCTGTTTATATATTTCCTTTCATCTTTGAGCACTTGTTAAATTTCTAGCTCAAGATGTTCCAGACTCATTTTGTATTTTCCCAGACTCAGCCCAGGAACCATTCATTTCTCCAAGGAGACATGTTTCCTTTTAGAGGAGAATGCTTTTCAGAAACCAAAATCTGGACATTAGGTGTGCTTGAAATCCAATCCAATATCCCAGCCTTCCCATGTTCCACATTTATAACTCCTCTTTTCTGGAAATGAAAATCCTTGTTCAATTATACAAAATATATTTACTTATTTTCTTAAAGAATATTCAAAAAGTAATTTCAGAGTACTCAGATAACCAAGGCTTCTGACTATAGTTCAGTATTTATTTAGAGTTTTTTGTCTTTGAGAAGTGTTCTTGAGTAAGGAATGACATCTATCTAGGCTCCCTGAATCAGGAGATGGTCCCATATAACCCTGTTTCCCCTGCTGTCACAAGATTCATGCATCTGATTCTTGATAATGATTTATTTAATAAGTGATCCAAATTTTAAAAAATTTTTAAGATTTCATTTATTTATTTATTTGAGAATAGGGGGAGGAGCAGAGAGAGAGAGACAAGCGGACTCTGCATTGAGCATGGAGCCCGACCTGGGGGTCAATCTCATGACTGGAGATTATGACCTGAACTGAAATCAAGAGCTGGATGGGAAACGCCTGGTGGCTCAAAGGTTGAGTGTCTACCTTTGGCTCAGGTTGTGATCCTAGAGTATGGGGATCGAGTCCCACATCGAACTCCCTGTGAGGAGCCTGCTTTTCCCTCTGCCTATAACTCTACTTCTCTCTCTCTCTACTACTCTCTCTCTCTGTGTCTCTCATGAATAAATAAAATCTTAAAAAAGAAATCAAGAGCTGGATGCCCATCCAACTGAGCCATCCAGGCGCCCCATCCAAATTGTTTTTTAAGACTCATAAGCATTGGGGTGCCTGGATGGGTCAGTAGGTTAATCGTCTGACTTTGGCTCAGGTCATGATCTCAGTGTTCTCGGGTCCAGCCCAGTGTCTAGCCGGGTGTCCAGCCCAGGCTGCAAGTGGCTCTGCACTCAGCTGGGAGTCTGCTTCTCCCTCAGCCCCTCCCCCACCCCACTCATATGAGCTCGGGCTCTCGCTCTCAAATAAATAAATAAAATCTTTAAATTAGAAAAAGACTCATAAGGTAAATGGATTGAGATAGTGATTAAAGAAAAATCATTCAAAAAGATATTCCCAGGAATAAGTTTTTAAAAGTTTTGAATTAAAGTGGTACTAACTGACCTTCATTGATTTTTCTGTCAAAAACTTTTGAGAACTGACCTTTTATAGATATCAAGTATAATTGACACACAATGTGGCATTAGTTCCAGATATACAACATAATGATTCAACTTCTATGTTCTGCTATGCTCACCGCAAGTATAGCTACTCGTTGTCATACGACACTATTATACTATCATTGTCCTTACTCCTTATGCTGTATCTTTCAGTCTCAGACTTATTCATTCCACAACTGGAACTGGATCTTCCACTCCATTTTACCCATATTGCCTATCCCTTGACCACCACCCCCTCCTCTTCCCTCCAGCAACTAGAGACAAATGTTGACAAGATGTGAAGGCCTAAAAAAACAACAACAACAACAAAAACTTTTAAATTGGGAAGTAGGAACCACACAGCAAACAGATAACCCACAGTGATTGCTTTTTGAATCTACAGAATACATTCAAAACAAAGGGCTCTCAGTGCCACTTCCTGGAGAGCTATCAACAGAGGTGTGAGATCTGTAATCTCAATAGTATTTACAGATAATGTAATCAACAGAGGAGGAAAGATTTGCCCACTCCTTGAGGAGTATAAAAGGAGTAGAGAGAGGCTTGGGTGATCCACTTGGAGAGCTGACAATATAGCCACAAACTGTGGAATTTTCTGATAACTGACCCAACGGACCCCAAGAGAACACCTTAGAGAGAAGGTGAGTGGACCCACACCAACTGGTCCAAAAGCTGAGCTCCTCAGCCCTTAAAAACTGTTAACAGTGGCTCTTTCTGAGGAGTAAATATGGGATACAAGTGTTTGTGTGTGTGTGTGTGGGGGGGATTTGTTTCTAAATATCTCTGAATTGTTTGATTTTTAGAATTGTGTACATGATTATTTTTCTAATCAAAAAAAGTTTCAGTTTGTAAGGAAGTAATCTGGTTGCCAAATTATACATGTGATCATATTGTACAGTCCAAATAATCAGATCAGTCAATAGGATAAATATGTGACATCAGATTTATCCCAGATAATTGGGGAAACTATGATCACAAAATTTATATCCTTGATTATTCAAGGATTATCAAACTTAGAAACCAGGTCCAGTATGAGCTGTGCCAAGTAATAACGTAATATCTGGTCTCTGGAAATGTAAAAAATTAGTATTTTTTTATAATTTAAAAAATCAGTCTGATAATTGAAAGGTGAACCACAATTAATTTTTATAACCTGAAAATAATTTTGCATTGGGAATCTAATTGAACATACTTAATCATAATTACCTGGGCCTTTAAAAAACTGTTGATAGCGTTCTCATTATATATGAAAGCAATATAAGCCTTATAAATAAGTGGAAAAATAAGGAAAAAGTATAAAATGTCCATAATTTATACAACTTCAGAAATAGTCACTACGTGCATTTCGATATATTTCTTTCTAGAATTTTTTTCTGTACATACAAATACTCTGTTTCAAAACTAGGATTATTAAAAAAAAAATAAGATTATGTCATATAAGCTTCATTATCCTTAACATTGCTTCATGACCAAGGTCTCTTTTCAGTGAATACTCTTGGGAAATGTAATATAAATCGTCGCATAGAATTCTATAGTTGCATACAAATTTATCAGATTGCAAAGTTCAAAGTAGTAAGGAAAAGATGTATCTTAGAATACTAATTAAGTTCAAACCATTTTTCTCCTCAAAGTATACTATTTCTTTAAACTATGTATTTTGTCTAATCACATAACTCCCCAATATTAGTGAGCTATGACTTAGTGAATGCAACCTCTTGATGATTTCAAAGTTTTATTTTAGAAGGTATTGTCACTCAAGTTTGTGTAGAACCTACTGTGATAATTGAATGCTTTGTACACACAGTTTTAGTTTCTATGCTCCATAGTGAAAACCAAATGTCAATGTGCTTCCTCCTTATAAATAACCAATTACATGGGTGACCTAAAAATAGAGTTCTTGTTGGCTAAGACAGGTTAATGACAGCCAGCTTGGAATCCTGTCATGTAGTACAGCTATTTTGGTGCCACAGTGTAGCTAGATTTGTCAATCTTCTCTGGCCTTTAGCACATATTTTAGATCTTAATGCCCCGACTAAGGAATCACAGCTAAAGAATGTGTAGTTTACTAGGGAATAATTGATTGCATTGTTTCTGATTAGATCAGGAGGAGATTAGAATTCAGTGTTTTTGTATAGAGGAGCAAGAAAAGGTAAAGCATGATTTAAAATTCACAAAGGGTAGTAGGACAAGGGAAAGGAAGAAGAAATTATGGTGTGAGCAGCTAAGCAAAACTATTGTCCAGCTTGGGAATGTAATTGTAGTGGGATACAACTAACTTATCTAACTCAAAATATTTAAAAAGTAATGGTTGCAGTTGTTTAAAGCAGAAAAATAAGAATGCATAATAGTAGGGCATCAAATTTAGTGATGTCATATTCCTTGGCCTTAAGAAACTAATAAGCAGAGCTGGAAATTTCCAGTTATAAATCTAGAAACTTCCATAGACCATACTTTTTTTTTTCCTTTTTTTTTTCTTTTGGTAATTCGGTTATTTACATTTTTTTAAAGATTTTATTTCTAAGTAATCTCTACACCCAACACGGGGCTTGAACTTAACAACCGCAAGATCAACGGTTGCATGCTCTACCAGATGACCCAGCCAGGTGCCCCTAATTTTTTTTAAAGCAGAATACTGGAAGCACAAATATTCAGATTACCAGATGGCAGACTTCTCTCAGCAGAGGCAATAAAAAGACTTTACAATTCTCACCAGAAATGTATTTAGTTACAATACAGTCTTGCAGGGTTTTTTTTTCCAAGTACATTTCATTACAGTAGAATTTTTCTCTATTCTTGTCAAGTTTCTGATCCCTCTGGAAAACCTCAACATATATGAAAACCACTTATGTCCTTTTTATCCAATTACCATAATACTGGGAGTATGTGGTTTAAAATTTGGGACCAAAAATTTTTTTTTAAAGCCTAAAATATGTTTATTTTTTTAATTTATTTTTTATTGGTGTTCAATTTACCAACATACAGAATAACCCCCAGTGCCCGTCACCCATTCACCCCCACCCCCCGCCCTCCTCCCCTTCTACAACCCCTAGTTCGTTTCCCAGAGTTAGGAGTCTTTACGTTCTGTCTCCCTTTCTGATATTTCCCACACATTTCTTCTCCCTTCCCTTATATTCCCTTTCACTATTATTTATATTCCTCAAATGAATGAAAACATATGTTTGTCCTTCTCCGATTGACTTACTTCACTCAGCGGGAAAATTCTTATACTCTTATACTCTTATAATTCTTATACTCTTCTTTCTAGTCTCTAGTCCCTCCTTAGGAATACTATCTTGACTTCATATCTACTCCCCATTTCAACCCCCCAGGCAGAACATCACCCTACCGGGTTCCCATAGCACACAACAGAAAACATCCAGTATACCTTTTATTGCAGGGTATTATAGTCGTTTACATACGGGTCACTTTTGAGGAGGAGAGCATCTTTGTCGTGGTTGCATACCCATTTCTTAGACCAATGCATAGTAAATACCAACAGAAATTATTGTCAGAATCCTATAAGGAGAAAAGCATTTCTAGGGGCAGTGTAGGCAATTCTGAAACAAATGGTGTGGTTTCTGCTGAAGATGTGCTGAAGATGTTAACTTGTGGTTGATATTAGAACAGAGCTAAGCAAAGCAGCAATTATTCCATGTATTCCTAGAAAACTTGTACCTCCATTTCTTTTAATCTCTTCACTCTCAGAACAACTGCTGTTTATTTCTAGTAATAGAAATAGTGCTAAACTGATCCTCCCTTCTTCCAAGGAGAACATAGTTGGCTCAGCAAAGAGAAGAGGCTCCACAGGAACTTTAGAGGCTGTCAAGATAGGTGGAGGTACAGGTATGACTCACCATGGCAACCATCTCCATCATTAAAGATTGAGTCAGAGTTTTCAGAATACAGACAAGGGCCTTGGAAGAGTTCCCTGGAAATCAGAACATTTAAGAATTGGGTTTTCTCGTCACACTCCTTAGAGTAGATCTAGACCAAAAGGAGGCAAAAATCCTTGAAATTTCTGTCAGCCAGTGCCCCCCTCTCCTGTCTCTAGATGCAGATTTGTAGAAGTGACGGGGGGGGGGGGGGGGGTACCTGGGTTACCAGAGCTATTACTACTGCTGCTGTGGCTGATACTGCAATCACAATTTTTGAAACCACAAAGAAGTTTGTGTACCCCACTGCACTAGAAATGTATGACTTTGTCTTTCTGAGTAATATACCTACCTTATATTACCAAAGGTGGGCTTCCTTTCTGCCCAGCAATGGTGAGCTATCTTAGAGCAGCAGCTCCAGAGAGCTTTTAAGATTCACAGACCCTATCTTATAAATAATCAAAATCAGTCTAGGTGTCTATAACAGATTTGGGAGCCAGGGGATCAGAGAAGATTTGGGCATTATTTAAGGGATGTGTGGATTCTGGAATTATGGAAAGATTAATGAGTCTGGGATCAGTTTTCAGTTTTGACGGGCTCATTTACTATGTGAGTTTTGTAAGGAGTTATGTAAGATGGGATAGCCAATTCTCCTCACAATGCCTTGCTAGAATAGGTAAGACATGTGATCAGATAATACAAAGGAAATTATTTGGGGAGCTAAATTGCATGGAAATGTAAGGTACATTCCTGTTAGGAGGACTTCCCCTTGGCTCTGAGATGACTGCCACTTTTTGTGAGCACTTGGATGAGTCAGTTATCCGCTCTAGAGGTCTGTTCTCTGAGGTATAATTGGATTATCTTCCAGGACTTTCCAGTTCTATCTTTACATGGCTCTAAATTTCTTTCATCTTCTTATATTTGGAAAAACTCCATTCTCCAACCCCTTGCTGCATTTCCTGCCTTTCATCATTCTAACAGCTTTGGAATCTCAGTGCCTCCAAAACAGCATGCAGTTATAAACACTTCACCATTTCCCCCCTTACAATGACCATGGCAAGCAGAGAAAGAGGCTGAGCCATGTAGTTAGAGTGCTTTGAAAAGATAAAAGCCCCTTAAAAATGAAAGGTTATTATGTAGAAGCCAGGGGTCCAAGAATAAAAAATAACCAAGAACCACAAAGGGCCATTTTTAATGATTTCCATAATATTATACATTTTGTGCATGATTTCAGGATAAAACTCTAAATAGGATGCAACTACTCCCAAGATATTTGCCATTGTGAACTAATCTCTATATGTGCAATAGTCACCTGCCAGGATTTTTCCCACTCAAAAAAGGCATAATTAGTGGAAAACTAATAGAAGTATTGTGAAATCTGGGGGCACCTAGCTGGCTAAGTCAGTAGAGCATGTGACTCTTGGTGTCAGAGTTGTGAGTTTCAGCCCCATTTTGAGCATAGAGAAGTAATAAATAAATAAATAAATAAATAAATAAATAAATAAATAAATAAATGATTTGGTTTTAATTTTTAAAAAATAAAAATACTGTAAAATCTTTTCTTAAATAATCATCACTACCACTGATTGATCAGCAATTTCAGTGTATATAAACATTACACAACAGCCAACTTAACATGTGCCATACTCTTCCCAATTAAACTTTAATATTAATCAGTATTTCTTTGGTACAACCAACAAATAGAGATAAAGGAAATATTTCCCATAAAATTCCAAAAAGTTAGTCCAGTCGTCCATTTCACATTTTTCCTAATCTAAAAGTTTAATCACTAATACAATATAACAATTTTGAAATATTACAGTAAACTTGCTTTAGGCTTGCCAGGTTAAATAATTTCTCCAGGGCACACGTTCTGTTTGCCTTATAGTGTATGAATTGGAGGATGATACTAGAGGGGAAGTTAAGTCTAGAATTCTCGGTTCAAAGGCTCTGCCAAAGAGATCAGCATGTCACTATCACTTTGGGTGAATCTGTACTCAATCAATAATTTATTCCTGAGTCACTGATACTATTTGTCAGTTCTTTTGCCTCGTTATTCATTTCAAGGAATAAAAAGTGAGATTATTCTAAACAGTAATGTAAAAGCGAATTATAGTCTTGTTGGAGAAATTCTCAAATACAGAAAAAATAAAAATAAAAAGATAGGAAACAATCTGTCCTCTTGGGTGATACTATCCAAGATAAGTCAGCCTGTTATCATCATCACTTTCTTGATTTCACCTTCTAATCTCATTGTCTGCTGCCAGATCCTATTTCTCGGTGTTTTTGTGCCTACCAAACATCAGCATTGTCCTCCAAACATCCTTAAATCAGGCATAAAACAATAATAGCGCAAAACACACTAGTTGCTCATTAAATACCTACCATATGCCAAGTACTGTGTTAGGCAGAGGGAAATCAATAGGACATGGCCTCTGCCTTGGAGAGCTTCATGGGATATGAGGGAGACAGATGAAGCTTACAAAAATGATTACCATAATGTAATAAATGCTACAATTGAGGTATGCACAAGGTACTATGAAACTACAGGGGATGCAGTATCTATGTTGATAGGGAGGTTAAGAAAACTTCATAAAAGAATTGATTTTCAGGAGCACTGGGGTGACTCAGTTGGTTAAGCATCTGACTTCAGCTCAGGTCATGATTTCACGTCCTGGGATGAAGCCCCAAGCCAGGCTCTCCGCTCAGTGAGGAGTCTGCTTGTCCCTCTCCCTCTGCCCTTCCCCATGCTCATGCATGTTTGTGCTCTTTCTTTCTCAAATAAGATTTTTTAAAAAGAAATTAATATGCAGGTTTTAAGGGAAGTAAAAAGAGAATTTTCCAGGTTAAAGGAATTACAGACCATGGTGGTTTAATAAAGCATGGTATATATATTCTTTTGGAAATCACAATTGGTTTCAAAGGCAAGAAGAGTAACAGTGGAGCAGAAGGTAGGGCTGATAAGGCAAATATCTTGCTAAAATTTAGACTTTCTCCAAAACTTAATGGAGGGCCACTGGAGGATTTTAAATAGGAGAATGACAAAAATACAGGATGGATTAGGTAGATACAAGACTAGAAGTTATTCAATCAAACTATTTCAATACAACTTAGTAAATCTTATTAAAGGAATTAAAGGAGATAGCGAG
Organism: Canis aureus; assembly: GCF_053574225.1. NCBI lineage: Eukaryota > Metazoa > Chordata > Mammalia > Carnivora > Canidae > Canis > Canis aureus. The sequence continues at coordinate 45,587,645 of NC_135617.1, read as the reverse complement.
GAAGAGGGAGGGAGGGAGGGAGGGAGGGAGGGAGGGAGGGAAGGAGGGAGGGAGGGCCGACCGACCTCCTAGTAAAAAAATGGAAGGGGACAATTTCCAAAAAAATGGAAGGGGACAATTTCCAAGATACTGATAGGTAGACTCAGTAGAAACTGGTAGCCAATCAGACAGAAAGGAGGAAAAGGTAGGAGTCTAGTATGACTGCTAGGTTTCTAGCTTTAAAACCTAAGGGGCAGAGGTGCAATTTACTGGTATTAAAACAAAGTAAGATGAACAGCTCTCATGGCAGAAGGAAAGAGATTATTGACTCAGCTCTACCATACTGAGTACGAAGTACTTGGAGTATATCCCATTGAAATATATATCCAAGACTCAAGAGAGAAGTCATTACTAGAAGCACATTTTAATTATCATTGAATGTTTTGGAAGATGAGACCAAAGAAGTCCTCTCTAAATCGCTCTGAGACTGTAAAGTGTTAAGAGAATGCCAGAGAAGAAATAAATATTCTTAAAAATACCGACACTTGTAGGGCAGGAAGGTAGAGGAAGAAGCCATCTCTGGAGCCCCTAGAGAGGCCGGTGAAACAAGAGAGTTTCAAGAAGGAAATAAAGATAAGAAATGAGTTTCTTTATGTGCCAAGTAGGTTGTCAGATAATGCTCATCAAGTGTTCATCACAAAGCCAGCATGTAGTAAGTACTGAATAAATATTGTAGGATGATTAGTTTTGGGCAGGAAATATCCAAGGCATTAAGACTCTATGGCAGTGCAGGGGATAATTTTGCTCACTTTGATTCCTTTCTTAGTAGAAAGAACACAGAAGGTCAACTGGTGGCTCAGTGGATAAGTGACTGACTCTTGATTTTGGCTCAGGTCATATCTCAGAATTGTCAGATAAGTGTCCCGTCTCAGGCTCCATGCTCAGCAGAGTCCACTTGATTCTCTCCCTCCCTCCCTCTCTCTCTCTCTCTCTCTCTCGATGCCCCTCCCTCCTCTCTTTCTCAAAGAAGTAAATAAATAAAATATTTTTAAAATGAAAGAACACAGGAGATGAGTCATTGCTATTCATAATGTCTATTAGTGGGGAATTAACTAGTAGAGTTTCATCAAAATGAATTCATATTTACAAATAACACACTAATGAAGACAAATAATCTTATAACTATAAATACTCCTTTGTAACAAATTTTTAAGGCCATTCCAAAGTAATGAAAAGGATCATGATGACTCTTGTAAACAGCAAGGACTTAAATGGAGTTATTTGGGGAAGTAATAGTATATAAAGCTATTCAATAGAGTTCCATTTCCACCATTACTTTTTAAACATTGAATTTACTTTGCACAATGAATATTGAATAAAAGGAAAAAAAAGCTTAAATGGCAGTAAAAAAGTATTGTAATTATTGGTCTATAAGTTTGTTGTAGACATAGTTTTCCTGTCATCTCTTGTAAATAATTTTTCGGTTTCCTTTTGAACACTGATGTAGTAACAAAAATACATTCATATATTTGTAAAACCACAACCATAATTCTTATTTAAAGCTTACTGAAGGAAGCTGAGAAAGAGTATAAATGGTTTCTTTCTTCCTGGTGAAAGCAACCCAGGATGGATAGACTAAGAATAAACAATATTGTAAAACATCATGGAGTGGCATCATTCATGAAAGACTAAGGAAAATACTCACAGTATTGCTTTTTATAACTAACTTCCATAGTTTTCATCTGTTAGAACATTTTAAAGTGTGTAAAAATACAAATCTAATTTCTAAAATTAAATAGGCATAAAATTACCCTATCAAATTACTATAAAAGTTTTTTTTTTTTAAGATTTTATATATCTATTCCTGAGAGACACAGGGAGAAGCAGAGACATAGGCAGAGAGACATAGGCAGAGGCAGGCTCCCCACAGGGAGCCCGATTTGCGGGACTTGATCCCCAGACCAGGATCACGCCCTGAGCCAAAGGCAGACGCCCAACCGCTGAGCCACACCAAGCATCTAACTATAAAAGTTTTTAAATGCTTACTCTCGACTTCTATACTTATCATTTCTTTACTTGGCACCAGTTCACGAACTACGTCTTGAGTAGCACTGGTCTAGAGGACAATTTCTCTTGAAATATTCATGAGAGGTGAGGTTTTTAGTAACTTACTATATAATCATACTTTATGTTTCACTCATACTACACTCTTAGAAAGATGACATACAAACTAGAATGCAAATTCATTTGCAATGGGATAATCCCTTCTAGGATTAGAATATGTGAGAATCCAAATTAACAAAAGTTTGTTGAGGGGCACCTGGCTGGCTTAGTTGGAAGAGCACCTGACTCTTGATCTTGAGGTAGTGAGTTTGAGCCCCACTTTGGACGTAAGAGATTACTAAAAAAATAAATAAATACAAGTTTGTTGAGCAAAGAACCAGATCATAGGTAAATAAACAAAAAAACAAGAAGGAGGAGAGGGGAGGAGGAGGAGGAGGAAGGAAGGAAATAACCTTAAAGGAGTATTCAAGGCAAGGAGAACAGCTTGGCAGAGTGGTAGAGGCAGAGACTCTTGCATTCAAGCCACTAGGATTTGAATCCCAACTGCATCATGCAATATTTGTGTGACGTGAAACTTTCCAAGGCTCCATGTCCTAATTTTTATCATGGACGTAATGTCAATGTGGAGGGATTTATCAAAGGATTAATACAGTGCTTAATGCAGTATCCAGTGCATAGTAAGCATTCAATAAATGTCAGTTGATATTAATACCATCCTAAATAATAGATCTCTCTATAACAAGCAACATGTTCATGGTGTACAGATTTGGTACTTCTTCCCTAGATAGAGCTAGATAAACACTGACAACCTTCAAATCTTTCGACTTTACTCTTCTATGTACCTAATCATCATCTTCCTTCTGTTCTCACAATCTTCCTCTGGACAGACACAAAAAAATTGATTGCGTTTCAGCTTACACATCCCAGTACTACTTCCCTGAGATCACATTTGAGTCACCTTGACTCAAATTTTAGATATTTCCAAATATTAGTCACACATTTATAGGCAATCCTTTGGTTTATAACCACAGTATGGATATAAACACCTTCATTATGGCAGTGTTTATTTTAATTCTCCAAAGGCAATCATATTTTCTTTTTTTTCAAGTTCCCAGAGAGCTTCTCACTGGTTGGGCATTACATTCCCACATCTGATGGAAAATAAATCTACATTAAAAGCAAATTATAATGAGATTAATTCTCTGGAACATGTACTCAAAACAAGAATGTTTGTGATGTTTTGACAGCTGGAGTCAGGATTACCTGACTGGTGCCTCCATTTCTGCTGCAGAGATTATAAGGCTTCAGACCTATCAGAACAACCTTTTCTTGGACAAAGCCACTTCTACTTCAAAATAATCATTGTGCAACTATGTTTCAAATTGCTTCCATGTAAATAACATTCTAGACACTCATTTTCAGAAAATATTCCCTGAAATTCTCAAAACATTAAGAACATTAGATACGAGGGGCACCTGGGTGGCTCAGTCAGTTAAGTGTCTGTTTTTGGATCAGGTCATGATCCCCGGAGGTCCTGGGATAAAGCCCCTCTGTTGAGCTCCCTGCTCAGCAGGGAGTTTGCCTCTCCCTCTGCCCTTCCCCCCACCCCTCTCTCTCAAATAAATAAAAATCTTTTAAAAATAATATTGGGTGTAATTAAATTCCTTTAAGCACTCAGTTGATCTCTCTTCCCATTATAAGAGTGGCATTTTGGGAAAGAAATTAGAAAATATAGAAAAGAAGAAAAAAATTGTCCATCCCATCTCTCAGTGACACCTGCAAAGCACTTAAATGTCACTTATAACATGGTTAACATTTGGCTTATCTTTTTTCTATTTTTAACTTCTATTTTACATAGTTGTAATTATACAATTATATAACTTGCATTCTGTTTCTTTTTATTTAACATTACAAAGTAAGCATTTTCTCCATGTTAAAGTCATTAAAGGATACTTTTTTAATATCTGAAGAATATGCCATTATGCAGATGTTTCACTATGTAGATATCTCAAGTGGTATCACTACTACTATGCATTGGTTCCTTTAAAGAATCTCTCAGTCTGATTTTTCTAACAATTTCAAGAAAAAAATGCAAATGTGTATTTAGCACAGCTTGGAAAGCAATAAGGGCACAATAAATTTTAGCTTGCATTCATTTATTTTTATTTTATTTTATTTATTTTTTAGATCTAAAAAAATAAATAAAATAAATAATGATAAATAAAAATAAATAAAATAAATAAAATAAAATAAATAAAATAAATTAAAAAAAAAAATGAGATGGGCAGAGGTAAAGAATCTTAAGCAGGCTCCATACCCAGCATAGAACCCGGGTTGAGCTCAATTTCACTATCCTGAGATTATGACCTAAGCCAAAATCAAGAATTAGACACTTAACCATCCAGGCACCCCAAGCTTTTCTTAGTTATAGTTATCTAACAGGAGTTTGATTGTTCTCTAAAACAAATTAAATATATAATTTTTAGGAGTTCCCACTCTGTTCTTTAAAATCTTCAGAAATAGAGCCTTTCTCCGAGCATACTTTGAGTACCTTTATTTCTTTTAAGCTTCTAGTGTCTTCCTCACAAACACAGTGCTAATACAAATGATCATGTGAATTATGGAACTGTATGTCAGTGTGCCTCCACCATTCAGCATCATAGCGTAAAATAGGCTTACAATAATGGCCTTATATTCTTGTTGGAACATTAACAAAAATTTTTTGGAAGCCATGGGCATATTTTGATTGAAGTCTTCTCAGTTCTAATTCCGTATCTCTGTCTAGCCACTTTTGACCATTTCTGCTGTCCTATGATAGCCAACCCTTTTGTTGTACCCCATTTAGCAAGATAGAAACCTCAAGTCTTGGACCCCATCACACTAATTCCATTCTAGGACTCCTTCCAATCCATACTCCACAGAATAGGAAAAGTTATGTTCTTGAAAACATGCATTTCCTGTTATACATCGTTGCTCATAGTCCTTAAAATAAAATCCAAATTCTTACCAAGGCCTACAAGGACCTGTGTAATCTAATCCTTGTCAGATCTCCAGGCTGATTCCCGGCTTTCTTCTCTTATTTTGCTGCAGTTCTCAGGTCCTTCACCATTTCCTCCACCAAGAATATCTCTCTCTCTCCCTCTTTCCATGATTTATTCTCATCATTTAGGTCTGGGTCTCCTGGGAGATACCACCCTTGACTTTCATGTCTAAAGTAAGTCACCCCGCCAGCTATTCTGCTTACCTCCTTCACAGCACATATTACAACTTATAATTATATTCTTTGCTTAGTCACTTGTTATTTTCTCTTTCCTCATCTGTGTATAAGTTCTATCGGAGGCAAAAACAATGTTTATGTTCTTCATAAGATAGCAGAGTGCCTAGTATATGCTAGGCATTTAATGCATAAAATAAGTATTGAGGAGGAGGGGAAGATCAACAGCTAAAAGCTATGGAAGCAGGTGAAAACCCCAGGGAGCTTGCAGACTGGGGCCAAGAGGCCTTAGGACAAAACTAGTGAACACCATCTTTAAAGCAGCCTACAAAGAAAATTTAGGAAAACTGGGAATGAGATGCCCCCAAAAGGATTTTAGGTAAGAAAGTAACCTGATCATATGCAAACAAACATTTATATGTCTATTAATATGTCTGAGGATTCATGAGCCATATGACAACTATCTTTAATTAAAAGAAATCTTGAAATGCTTCTATACTAATTTACCTCTTGTTTTTTTTAATTGAGGTATAGTTGACACACAACGTTACATTAGTTTCAGGAGTATAACATGGTGATTATACAGCTCTATGCATTATGCAGTGCTCACCACAAGTGTAGCTATCACCTGTCAGCAAACAATGCTATTACAGTACCACCGACAATATTACCCATGCTTTATCTTTTTGTCCCTGTGACTTATTCATTCCATAACTGGAAGCCTGTACCTCCCATTCCCCTAAACCCATTTTACCGACCCCTGCATCCCCTCCCCTCTAGCAACTACTAGTTTGTTCTTCATATTTATGGGTCTGCTTCTTTCTGCTTTTATATGTTTTCTAGATTCCACACAGAAGTGAAATCATGTGGTATTCATTTTTCTGTGATTTTACTTATTTCACCTATTTGCTGTCATCCAATGAGAAATGTACTAAGATAGCAATGTTTGTTCAACATGGCCAGTTCAAAAAAAAATTGTGTTAGAGTAGGAAAAAAAGTATGGCTACTATAGCTTTTAGTTAAATAAATGTTATTATGTTTGTCAGGAACTGTTCAAGAACATTTCTCCTTATGTAAGGCTTACCCCAGTAATGCTGCTTAGGTCAGTGTCTATCTGGATTATCTGCAGCCTAAATGCCAACTCTGTAAATTAAACCTGTCAAGTGACAGCTTTGCCATAGCATGCATAACCAACCTTTAAAATTTATTTATACTCCATTCCCTTTCTCTGGCCAGATTAAATTCTCCTTTCCTAAGCAATTTTTTACTCACTCCAGACTGTGGCATAATTCAATATGTTCTAAATAATTACATGGAAACCCGTCTGATTTCCAATTCCCAAGTAATTTTCATTCAGACTTTGGAAAAGCAAAAGAAATTTTTCAAAGCTCACTAAAAATAAGAATTTTCTTAAATTCCTCCAGGTAAAAATATGTGAATCAGTCATAATAACGGCATGCTATGAAAATGTGGCAAATTATTATAGGTTCATAAGTCCTTTATTCAGTGTCCCAAGGAAACAGTTCTTTTCAACATGCAAATGGAACTATTCTTTTGACTAATCTGTCCATCACATTGTAATGTGCATGCTGAACCTCCACAGAAGTAAATATTACATTAAGTGGCAAGATTTCTAAGGTGAAAACACATTTTCCTCTGATTTGAAGACTTACCTATGCAATTTCCAGGCTTATATTTAAGTCGATTAAAATTTGTCATGAAAGTAAAGAGACAGAAAATGGACATAATAGATATTAACTGGAGAGAATTACTTTTTTAAATGGACAATATTTTTAAGGTTGTTTGAAAAATTTAATTTTACTGAGATAATATTACTTGTAATGATTGGGTTTGATGGCTTAATAAAATTTTGACTTCTGATCCCGCAGGATTCATTTATCTAAAGATATTTACATCTTTAGCACCCACTTGGGTCAGTAACTGGCAGTTCCTATGTCTGACCTGTACAAAACACAGCAGCCCAAGTACAGCTATTGGCCTATGGACTTTGTCCTTGGAATGTTATGACAAGCTTAATTGTTAGAGATCTCTGTGTTTAAAATTCCCACAGAAATGATGATGTAGCATTGCTGTTTGGTTTTATTATTCATCAAACTTATTAAAAAGACTAGATATCTTCATCACAAGAAAAAAAATGTAACTATGTATGGAGACAGATGTTAGCTAGACTTACTGGGGTGATTATCTCACAATGTATACAAATATTGAATCACTAGGTTGAACACCTGAAATTAATATGATGTGTATAATTTATACCTCAGTAAAATAAGTACACAGAAACAGATCTGAAAAAAGGCTTCATAAAACTTTTTTGGGAGGTCTTCATAAAACTTTAAATCAATGTCTTAAGGGAAGAAGACTTTTTAACATTGAGCATTAGTTTTAAGCATTTATACTGACCATTATATGTTCATAGAAATGTAAATGTACTCTACATTTTTAAACATTTTTTACAATCACACAAGAAGATTAATTTTAGACATAAAATAAGGTATTCTATAACAGCAAAAGAAAAATAGACCTTTACAATGTTGATAGGAACTGTGTTTGTGTCCCTAAATTTTTAGGACACTTCTTCTTAAGTACAGGAATACTTAAGATTGCCTGTCTGACACCTAGACACCCTTTAGGGTATTTGCCCCAAAGTACAGTTGGCATATTATGCCTTGCAGTCTGTTTGTTTCTGGGTGGATATCATCACATTTGATCTTTCTATCATTGCAATGGTAATATACATACTATATTGAATTTTTATTTATTTTTATATTGAATTTTTTTAATCAGATATCCTCATAGCCCCGAATCATCATTCTCTAGTGTCAATCAGTCTGAGGAGATTGAAAGGGATGAAATCGTCCACTCTTTTTATATGTCTATTATAACTGGAATCATTCTATGTTTACTAGATCTGCCACCCCTGTAAGGATATCTCTATTTGCTATCATCAGAATTTACTGATTTGTTGTCTTCTGCAGTGTTTCATCTTCCCTAAGGATCTTCCTCATAACTGTCTTATAGTCATTTTTATCTCTCAACTTTTGGATTTTGCATTTTGAATATGCTGATAAAAAGTCCTGCCTACCATGATGAGACATGTTGGATACGTTTTGCTGAGAAAAGTAACTTACAGCTGGGCATCTTATTTAGTAGGAGAAGTCTTCCATCTCAGGGCTTCTTCTGTAGCTTAGAATAAGCACTGGATTTCAGCTTTGGGTTTTCTTACCTCTGGATGTCTGGACCACTATTTGCAAACATGTTGGCTCAGTCTGGAGACCTTCTGCTAATAAATGCAGGTGCTGATGCTCCAAATGAAAATCTGTGGAGGTTAGTAGATCTTCAGACCACAGGAGTCTCCTGACCAGTATTGGGATTGACTATTGTTTGCTGAGAATCAACATCTTTACACTATTAGGCTGAGAAGACCATACACCCTTAGCACTGTAGTGAACCACCATGGCAGCTGCCAGAGTGATAGGCCGAGAGCTACCCTGAGAGAATTTAGCAAACTGGTCAGCAAGACCATATTTGTACCTCGCTTAAAGCGTGTTCTTTCTCTCAATAGCAAAAGCTTTCTCTAGTTTTCCATCCTAGAACTATGTCCTTTTCAAAGCAGAAGAAGAGGGTACACCATCTGAGAGACTAAGACCTCTGGAAGCTGACTAATGTACTTGTGAGTTTGAGCCTGGCTTTTAGAGCCTGATAAGCATAGCTGACTGGATACTTCATGTCAGCAGTACTTGTGGTAATTACAAGATGTGTGCATCACAAGGCTCACAACTTGCATCACAAGTTCTACAAGAAAACTGGCTAATACTGATTTGGCTCCGCTTACCATTTGTTGAGTTTATATCTTGTCCCAGCAAATTCATTTTTTGAAAAGTCATTACATGAAAAACTTTCACCACTCCAATTAGCATCACTGTGCTGACCAACTTTTGGAGTGAGAGCAGCTGATTGAATGTTTTTCAGCTGCACCATCGTATGCGTTGGTCAAGCTTTTTGTTTATTATGAAGTTAATTCTGCCCATGACACACACTATTAATATTTTTCTCTTGGTGTCCCATTAACATTTTAACTTTATCAAAAGTCTCTGTCCTATGAAAAATTTTTAATTTTTATATAATGAAATCTGCCCTTTTCTTTGTGACTTGAATTTCTCTGACCTACTTAGGAAGGACCCTCCCACCCCAAGATGTTTTCCACATAACTTTCTGACATAACACTTTTAAAATATTTACTCCTTTAAAGTTATTTGTAAAAGGACATTGTTTCTCAAGCTCTTTAGTTTTCCTTGATTTAGGTGCATTCAAGTTTCCTAAGCGAGTAATTTCCTTAAAGCGAAGGTGATTTTACTTTTGCTTCTGTAAAAGCCTGACCCAATTCCTTTTTTCAAAAGTGCTCACTTTGTGTACAGAGTATATGTTTATAAGAGTGCTGAGTAACGACCCAAGCACCGTCTCTAAATAATAGTACTAGTAAGTCCTAAAATGCTGCAGTACACTGACCGAGGACACAATAATCTGATCCCTGAAGCCCTTTCCAATCAATCTACTGCTCAGTGAAAACAGCAAACAAAAGGCCTCAGTGTTAGTAGAAAACCCGAGTTCTTCATAGCCAGGTAAAAGTCCGATTTGGTCCCTTCCATCAAGTAGAGGAGAGAGGGGGTTTCCGGATCATAAGTGACAAAATTGCCCTTGTGTAGCACAAAACAATTACGATGAGGCTTTACTTCTTAAGGGCCTAAATCATGAACACAGTGGAGCCACAGAACTGAAAATGAACCAAAAAAAAAAAAAAAAAAAAAAAAGCTTTAGCTTTGACGCAAAGGATTACAGCAGTCCTTGACATAACCAAAGATTCTTAAGTTTTAAAACGCTTCCTTTTAGCAATGACTAACCTTTCATTATCTGTGACAACACATCAAGTGAGCAGCAGTACAAAGGATGCATGGGATTTCGAAACGCCACGACGGAGCCAACTGCAGTTGCCCGCGTATGGAGTATGGAGGCGTGACCACAAGAAGACTCCGGGGAGCGTGGGGTTTCGTCCGCCTCACCGGGGACTCTCCCGGGCTCCCCCAGCAAAAGTTTGGGAAGTGCCCCCGGGGACAAGGGTTCACCGAGCGCAAGCCTAGGGCCGCGGCATCCACGGTGTTGAGTCACCGGCTCCAGCGGTCGGTCGTGCGACATAAATACGGTTTGATGACGGAGACGGCAGTGGCGCAGGTGCCAAGGTAAACCGCTGGCAAAGAGGACTGTGGTTTGACTCCGGGCAGAGTGCAGCAGGGTCGCGGCGGAGACACACTTGCAGCCCTAAAGGGATTGCGTTTTAAGTGGAGGCAACTTCAAAGCTGCGCACGTGACCTGTGCGCGCCCCTCGGCGGCTTTAACTATGACAACCCGGGTTTCCGGCCGATCGGCGGGAAGCTCCCCGCCGCCCGACCCCGCTCCCAGCGCTCGCCCACCCCCGGCTCCAGCCGCCCCCGGGTGCCCCCCGCCTGCCCCGCCCCGCCCCGCCCCGCCCCGCCCGGGAGATGCTACGACTCCAGCACTTCGCCATTCATCAACCGGTTCACACCGGCAGCGGCCGCCGCGCGGTGACGTCCGCGGGGGACGGGCCTCCGCCCCCGCTCGTCGGCGCCCGGCCCGGGGCCCCCGGCCCTGATTGGTGGCCGGGAGCTCGCACGTCGCGCCGGCTATAAAAGGGAGGGCTCGTGACGCAAGGGCGCCTCGCCGCGCGTATTGGCTCCCTGTGCTGCGGGCCGGCTGGGCGACGCGCTCTTCTGGGAGCCGCTCACTGCATGGTAGAGTCTGGTGCCCCCGCCGCCGCCTGCGAAGCCGCCGCCGCCCCGCGACGACCACCGCTACCCCCTGCCCTGCAGCCGCCGCCGCCGCCGCCTGTGTCGCCGCCGCCTCGGGACCGGCTGTATGATTAGGCCACAATCTTCAATGAGTAAACATATTCCTGTGAGTATCCGTCGCACCGCCGCCCCCGGGGCCGGGGCTCCGCGGCCGGCACCCCCCGGCCCCCCCGGCCCCCCCGGCCCCTTTGTTCGGAGCCCGGCGTCCGCGCCCCTCCGCCCCGGCGCGCGGTTCCGGCGGCCCCTGGCAGCGGGGGCCCGGACGGCGGGGCCGGCTGCGGGGAGGCGGACGCCGGGGTCCAGGGCGCTGCGGGTCGGCGGTTGGCCGCCGGAGGCACCGGCCTCCTCGTCCCTGCCGAGCCGGGGGCGGCGGGGCCGGCGGGGGCGGCGGGGCCGGCGGGGGCGGCGGGGCCGGGCCTGCGCGGCGGCTGGGGCGGTTTCGGCCACCGCCGCAGGCCGGGCGGGGCGGCACAAAAGCCGCTTTGTGACCGCCGCCTCCGCCCTTGGCCCTCCGGTCTGGCGCGCCCGTCCGGGCCCGGCGGGCTCCGCGGCGTCCCGAGGCCCCTTTGTTCGGCCGAAGGAGAGCGGCCCGCCTGGGGCGCGGGAGACGTGGCCCGGGGTGGGGCGAGGGTTGCGCGTGTCACTGCGGAGCCGGATACGGGGAGGGCGCGGCGGCAGGGTCGCACCGGAGCCGGGGCGGCCGGCGAGGCTGATAACGGTCTCGGCCGAGAGGGCTCCGGGGGCGGGGGCGGGGGCGGGGGCCGGCGCGGGACGCGAGCCTGGCGCGGCCACCCCTGTGCTCCGTGGCCCGGCCCGGCGCCTCAGACAAAATGGCCTCGGCGTCCGCGCCTGACTGAAGGCGCGGCGCGAACCCGTGATTGCGGCGCGGACAGGGGGCGCCGCGGGCGGGCCCCGGCGCGGAGCTGCGGCCTTCGGGGGCTTTCCGCGAGGTGCCGCCTTGCGGGGGCTGGAGCGCGGCGCCGCTGTAGGTGAGGAGGCCGCCTCCCCGCCCCGCCCCGCCCTGCGCCCTGCGCCCTCAGCCTCCACCTGGTAATTCGAGCTGTTCCGGATTTAACGCCCCACTTCGGGCCGTGGATAATGGGAACAAGTCGAGTCTTGTCCTTTCTCTGGGGCGAGTCGCGGAGAGAGAGATGGTCCGGGTCTGAGCGCCCTGGGAACTGCCGGGACTACTGTTGCACCGAAGCGAGGGAGTCCACGGCCGGGCCCCAGTGTGCGCTTTGCCTGCCAATCCTGGGGGCCCTGGACGGCGCCTTTTAATCGGGGACGACTTAGAGCTGGTCCCGAAATCCTTGGTGTAATGTGTTGTTTGCCTGCTTTTTTGGCTTGTGGCAACAGTAGCCGGCCAGAGCCAGAATTCTGAGGTTTATCTTCTCTCCGTGGAAGCCTTCTGCCATTCCAAGAGTATTAAGTTATTTGCGCTGTAGTTGGAACCGCCGACCTGCCTGGGATCCAGATTCTGAGGCAATGCTTCCTGTTACTCTTTTCCTTTTTTTAACGAATTGTGTTTGATGGCAGTAAATCAGTTGAAAACCAAAAAAGCTAGGTAGTTCCCAAGAGGAAAGCAGCATTGTATGTATGCTCTAGGCTAGACGCGTTACCCTAAGTAGATCTGGGGCAAACTTTCCAACCAACTATTGCGCACAGTGATTATACGGATTAAGGGCTTTGACTCTGCAGTCTGAGAACCAGACTTAAGCTGCACAGAAATTGCTTTGTTTCCCCCCTCGCGTGTGTTATTGTGATTATCTCCAATGATAGGTGGGAAGGGAAAGAAATGCCTTGGTATTTC